>NC_053022.1:389240897-389540897 GCF_003073215.2 Triticum urartu | reverse complement strand
GCAGCTTACCGCAACGCCGTCCTAAAAATGTCAGCTCGGTTCGAAGGGCTGGAGTTTCACCATATAGCCCGAGAGAACAATCAAGCAGCGGACGTCCTGGCACGCATCGGAGCAAAACACGATGCAGTCCCCCAACATCTTTTTGGAAAGATTGTTCAAGCCATCCGTAGCATGGGAGGGGGAACCCGCAAATAACAGCCTGGACCCAGCCGCACCACTCGACGCCGAACAATCTGACACAATTGGAGGCTCCACCAATGAAATTACACCTTCAGCCCACGTAATAATGGCGGTCATCGCCCCATGGACAGAACCATTCCTAGCCTACCTTACTAGGCAGGAACTCCTGGAGGACCAAAACGAGGCCCGCTGCATAGTGCGGCAATCTAAAGCCTATAGAGTCCATGAGGGAGAGCTTTATAAGAAAAGCACTACCGGAGTCCTTCAAAGGTGCATCTCCGAAGAGGAAGGGCGGAACCTTCTGGCTGAAATTCATGCTGGACTCGGTGGTCACCACGCCGCTGCTCGGTCCCTTGTTAGCAAGGCTTTCCGTACAGGCTTTTATTGGCCGACGGCCCGGGCAGACGCTCAGGACCTAGTCCAACGATGCGCTGGTTGCCAACTTTTTGCCAACCAAAGCCATATGCCACCCACCGCACTCCAAACTATACCCATCACCTGGCCTTTTGCGGTCTGGGGGCTTGACATGGTCGGACCCCTTAAAGGTGGGACCGATAGGAAAAAATACTTACTGGTCATGGTGGATAAATTCACCAAATGGATAGAAGCCAAGGCTGTTAAAACGGCCAAATCCGGACCTGTGATAGACTTCATATCCGGGGTTGTACACCGTTATGGCGTCCCCCACAGCATCATAACCGATAATGGTACAAACTTTACCGCCGACGAGGTAAAACTCTGGTGCAAAAACATGGGCATCAAGCTCGATTATGCTTTCGTCTATCACCCACAAACCAACGACCAGGTCGAACGTGCAAATGGTCTTATCATGAGCGGCATTAAACCCAGACTGGTGCGGTCCCTCAAGGAATCTAACACGCACTGGGTAGAGGAGCTCGACTCCGTGCTATGGGGGCTGCGGACCACGCCAAATCGCACCACCGGATACACACCATTTTTATGGTGTACGGCGCAGAGGCAGTTCTGCCCTGCGACATAATTCATGACTCACCTAGAGTGCGCATGTACGAAGAAAGAGAAGCCGAGCTCGATCGGCAGGACAACTTGGACGCCCTGGAGGAGGAGCGTAACGTGGCAAAAGCCCGTTCCGCATTTTATCAACAGCAGGCCCGAAGATATCAAAGTAGAGAAGTACGGGCCAAAAATTACAATGTTGGCAAACTAGTTCTACGCCTGCCGGATAAGAAAAAGGACAAACTCAAGCCCAAGTGGGAAGGTCCATTCATAATCGACCAAGTCCTGACTGGCGGGGCGTACCGCCTGTGAGGTGCATCGGATAACCGACTCGAGCCGAACCCGTGGAACGCCACCCGTCTCCGAAGATTCTATGCCTAGCGCCGGACTCTGTGTTCGTCTCCTTCCTCTGTCCATTTTTTGCATTTTTCTGTCTTACATTTCTCTCCTTCCCCTCTTTTCTTTTATAGCCCTTAAAGGCTCATCTAGTGACGCTCCACTCGCGCTCATTAAACCTGGGGGCTTCTTTAACAGAAGCTTATTTATACGGGCTTCACGCCCAACACATGCGTCAAACTTCCGCATGTACCTTTTTCTTCACCATTATATGCATCGATATGACTTAAGTTTTGGCCAAGCTGGGTTGCCTGACTCCTGTGCTTACCCCTACGTTCCCGATTGTTCGGCTAGGCGGTAAAGGGAGCACCTCTGCGATTGTTACTGCCAGGTCAGCCGGATGTGTACCTCAGACTGGGTGAAGCCGAAAGCTAGCGTTCTTAAGGGAATATTCGGTCGGTGAGATAAAAGATGATCTTTTTACTCATTTTATGCGCCCCCAGATGCTTTTTTCTGCTTCTTTTTACGCAGTCCGGACATGCACTTTAGGGCATGCCTCCCAGCGAAAGGAACCCCTAACGGAACTATTCTCTCTGGAAGATGTTTCTTACTAACCATGTAATATAACATAACTAGTTGGGCACTTGTCTGATAAAGCACTAATGAACCCTACGCCTGGTCTCCACACATACCACGGTTCATATAACCGCTATGGTATTCAGACACACTCCGGACCGTCAGGTCCCGAGGTTGAAGCGAAAAGGTCGGCAACGACAAACGATCTACAATCCGGCTAGAAGGCATTACACATGTCAATTCAAAATTACATAGTCATTCTGACTGATTGTATTCCTCTTCTATACCATCTAACAAGCTGTCTAATTTACAGTCCTGCTGGGAATACTTCGCGGCCAACTCTACTTGGCCGTATACTAAGCTCACAGGGATCTCCTTCCCGTCAGGCCCCACTGGTCCGACCTCGGCCATGTGGTTTGGGTAAGACTTCGTAAAACGGGTCTTCACCATGGCCCAGGCTTCCCTAGCGCCTTGTCGGCCGGCCGATATCTTCCACAACCGGAAGCGCCGCCAAGCTCCCTTCAGCTTCTCCGCAAGCTCTCCAAGGCCCTCGGGCATGGAGTGGGCAGGCCATAAGGCTTGGGCAACACCTCGCATCGCCTTCCGAATTCGCTCGTGCAGTTGCATGAGTTCGGGAAGAAGGTCACCCGTAGAACCGGGCATCTCCTCTGCAGGACGACCTGTGAGCATACCTACAGACATTACTCTATTAGTCGACTTCCTCGCCAAACTCTTTTTTTTGTCAAAGTTCGTTCAAGCACTTACTAAATATGCCGCATCGAAGCCGCTGATTCTCCCTCGTGGAGTCCGACAACTGGCCATGAACATCTTTAAGTTTGACGTCCAGCCTGGTGTTGGCATCCTGAAGATCATTCTTCTCTCGCCTCACCTTTGTCAACGTACTCTCACCGGCCTTTAGCCGGCGTAAGAGTTGTTGCTTTTCCGGATCGAGTCCGGCGCCATCTGCAACATGATTTGTCAGATTTGCACCCACACTGCACAATACTAATCTTTCGAAGCGTATCTTACCTGAGGGGGTCTCTTTGGGCTCCCCTGCTGCGGCTAGTGCGGCCTCTAGTTGGGCCTTGCACTTTTCCAGCTCCTGGGACAGTACGGTATTCTTCTCTGTAAGAACCTGCTTATTAAATGATCCTTAAATCAGTTGCTCTAACTGTTTCAAGTCTCGGGGGCTACTGGTATATCTATATTTGACCAAAATTTTCTTACCCGTATGTCTTTTACATATTGCTCCGTGGCTCTGGCTAAACCATTTTGAGCGGCACGGAGGTACGCATCTCCCAAATTAAAGGCATCTAAAGCCTCTTGGGAGAAACAAGCGTCGCGTAGAGCTGTCCGGCGACGCCTGTGGTTCATGGCACTCTCCACTTCAGAATTTGTGGCAGACAGCCTGTCCGCATCCTCTGTCGGAGGAGCGTCCGGTGCGCGCCTTGTGCTTGCCTCCGCTTCCTGGCCAGACGTTGGAGCCTGGCTGGTGGGGGCGCGATTGGAAACCTCTCCGGATGTAGTCCGGCGAGGTCTCTTTATTCTGAAGATAGCACGAACGTTAATATGCCCTGGCAGAATAACACTAGGAAACAGAGGGTGCGCTATACCTTTGCGCCGGCATCTCAGTCCGGACTGCATTCCTTTTTGCCCCACGGGGTCCTGCGGCCCCTCGTTGGCTAGCCGCCGCAGGTTCGGCCTCCTGCCTCGGAAATATCCCCTGCAAAACACGGTTGTCGTCAGAAACACCGGAATACGTGAGAGTGGAATCTCTCCCAAGGGAATGAGACTCCGGTTTCTGTCACCTGGGAGGCCGAGATTAACCCTGGGTAATCATCCGTGATGGCTACCAAGGTATTGTCCTTGCTTAGCTGATGGAACACCCCGTCGATAAGCTCCACCGATATGTTCGGGTCCTCTTCGGAGTCCGGATCGAGGGACCGTTCTGGGTCCTCGGGCTGTGGAGTGCGGTTGTTTATATCCTTTACCTCCTGTCGCAGTTCCTGCACTGAAGTCGTTAGACTACATATCTAACCGTGGGAGTATAAAATAGACGGGCAAGCGCAATTATTCACTTACCCAACTTGGAGGATCGTACATAGTAAATCCGGCCTGCGGATTGACGCGGAGGAATTCCTCCTTTTCTCCCTTGTACAAAGAGGATAAGATCCTTACTAGGGCGGCAGCTGAGGCCGGCCCCTTACGACCGTAACGGGTGGCGTCATCCTCCCCGTTGAAATCCCACATGGGGTGGCCTCTATATTGAAGCGGCTGCACCCCTCGCATAATGCATGCGGCCATGACTCCAATCATGGTTAGTCCAGAATGAGCCAACAGTCTTATCCGGCCCATCAGGTAAAGGACGTCTCTGTCGCTTTCTTTCTGAGAGCTCCGCGGACGCCAGCTCAAGCGTTTCTTCAATGGGGCACTGTTGAACTCAGGGAGACCGACCCGGATAGGGTCCGGTAGCGGGACGTCATCTATGTAAAACCATTTCGAAGGCCAGTCCTCGGACGCCTTCTTTGGGGTTCCAGATAGGTATCCGGTCCCGGCGATGCGCCATACTTCGGTTCCGCCCACTTGGTATATAGACCCCTCTCAAGAACGGGGCACCAGGCAGAATAACCTCTTCCACAGCGCGAAATGAGCCTCAACGCCTAAAAATAGCTCGCAAAGGGCGACGAAACCCGCAATATGTAATACGGAGGCGGGCATGAGATTGTGCAGCGGGAGGCCGTAGAACTCCAGAAGCCCGCGGAGAAATGGATGAATTGGAAACCCCAGTCCCCTTATTAGATAGGGGATGAGGCACACCCGCTCTCCTTTAGAAGGATTGGGGGTGCTCTCCGCTTGTTTTCCGCCATTATAGGTGGCGAGACCGGCTCGGACCGGGACCATGTATGCCTGAGGGAGAAATCCCTTGGCCTGAAGCGACACTAACTCGCTATGCGGGATGGTGCAACTCTCCCAGTCCCCGGGTTTTGGACCGGAGGGGCGAGGGGAGGAGCTGCGACGGCTGGTCATGTTGGAATGGACCTTTGCTGGAAGCGCTCTGATGATAACTCACGGAGAGGAGAAGATGTGGTTTGGACCTAAATCCCCATCCCGTTAAATAGGCGGCTCGTTTATACGGCTAGGGGCGTGGATGCAAGAACGCCCTGGCTTTTCGCATTCGTTTGACACGTGGAAGACAACCATTATTGGGCGTGGGAGTCGAGGAGCGCTACATTACAAAAATCGGGCATTATTCCTACAGGTACACAGGATTTGGAGAAGAACCCGCCTTGCAATGCCGAACAATCTGAGCGCCAGACTCATCGTCATTCAAGCCTGGTTCGGGGGCTACTGAGGGAGTCCTGGATTAGGGGGTGTTCGGGTAGCCGGACTATACCTTCAGCCGGACTCCTGGACTATGAAGATACAAGATTGAAGACTTCGTCCCGTGTCCGGATGGGACTTTCCTTGGCGTGGAAGGCAAGCTTGGCGATGCGGATATTCAAGATCTCCTACCATTGTAAACGACTCTATGTAACCCTAACCCTATCCGGTGTCTATATAAACTGGAGGGTTGTAGTCCGTAGGCAATCAACTCCATATACAACAATCATACCATAGGCTAGCTTCTAGGGTTTAGCCTCCTTGATCTCGTGGTAGATCTACTCTTGTACTACCCATATCATCAATATTAATCAAGCAGGACATAGGGTTTTACCTCCATCAAGAGGGCCCGAACCTGGGTAAAACATCGTGTTCCCTGCCTCCTGTTACCATCCGGCCTAGACGCACAGTTCGGGACCCACTACCCGAGATCCGCCGGTTTTGACACCGACAGGGGGCTTCCAGGAGCTGAGTGCTATCGCCTGCATCCTGGGTGGTGCTAAGGACCCAGCTTCCCAATGCATCTTTAAGCAGTTTGCTCGTGAGGTGAACACGACCCTTCCCAGGCTCGATGGCATGCGCCCGCTCAGGTGGTCCAAGTGCGCCATCACCTTCATCTCGGCAGACCAGCTCAAGTGCGCGGCGACAGCCAGCATCCTTCCGATGCTTTGTTCGCCCGTCATCAGTAACATCCAAATCACAAAGACCCTCATCGACGGCAGCGTAGTGCTCAATGTCATGTCCGTCAAGACATTCGATAACCTTCAAGTGCCATACGATCAGCTACAGCCCACCAAGCCTTTCTCGGGAGTGACTGATGGCTCCACCACCCCAATAGGGCAGGTCCACCTCCCTGTCACCTTCGGTCAGCGTAACAACTACCGCACCGAGCTCATCGACTTCGACGTCGCCCACATCCGTCTGCCGTACAACGCCATCCTTGGGTATCCAGCATTGGCCAAGTTTATGGCAGTGACCCACCACGGCTACAACGTCCTTAAGATGCCAGGGAGTGGAGGTGTCATGACAATCCCCTACGAAGAAAGAGATGCAGTGTGCTCCCTTCAGCGTGCCTTCCAAGCCGCTGCGATCGGAGACACCGACAACGAAGGCATCACGTACCCTCCTGAGGCCATCCCCAAGAAGAAGAAGCATCTACTCCTCCCAGGGCCTCAGGAGAGCGGCGTCTCCAGCGGTACCACCTCAGGACCTGCGCCCATAGCTGGGGCACCTCCCTCCCTCACATAGGAAGGCGTGCCCAGCGCCCTCCTCGGGCAAGGCTCGGGGCTCTCTTCTGGAGGGCCTCAGACCTAGCCAGCATCATGAGGGAGGAGCTCGGGCACCATGTGGAGGCGTGCTTCACCGCACGTTTCCCTCGGGAGGGCACTGGGCGAGGAGTGCCCGGTGCTCAGGAATTCATCGTCAAGGCGACCTAATAGCTTTAGGAGGCAAGGGCCATACGTGGCGACCGCCACCCACCACTCGGCGTAGCCCCCCATCCCGGTGAGGACGGCGGGCTACGCATCTTCATCGACATTCCAGGACTCAACAGGGCCGCATCTCAGGAGCGCTTCTGGCCTTCGCATGTTGGTCAGTGCGAGGGTCCACCTCACAGCTACGTTCGCATGCTATTCGGCCTGCCGAACGTGGCCATCACCTTCCAGCGCCACCTGCGGATCATCCTGGCGGCTCAGGAGGCGAGGCACCATGCCGTCCTGGAGGAGATGGCGATGGTCCTCAAGGAACCACCGAGCCCCCGGAACCTCCTGAGGCTCAGGGCCCTGGCGGCTCGTGAGGAACGACTCTTCGGCATGCATCATCGGCTACTCCAACATCACTCCAGCGGTGTTATCAGGTGACTCTTTCTAGTTCATTCAGTTGGGGGCACCCCTCGGGCTGCATTATCCCCAAGTCGAACAGGTCTGTCCCTGTGACGTGTATCCTTTTTGCATCTTTAGTTTACCCTGCTGGGGGCGCCCCTCAGGCTGCATCATCCCCATGCCGCTCGGGTCCGTCCCAGTGGCATGTATCATTCTTGCATCTATCTAAGCTAACATGCCTCTCTTCTTGAGTCGTTTTATGACTATCACCTGCTTGTCTGATACTTCGATACCCCACCCGTGATCGCCCTCGTTACCACGGGATCCGCGCGCCGGTTGTCTTTCTTTAGGATCCCTCGCATGAGTAGGCTAGGCACGGTGTCTGTGCTCGGGTCCATCCCTGCAGCGTCGATAAACCCAACGTCTGAGCTCTGTCTGGTGGACCGGCCTTGTTCACATCACCTCCTAGGGGCGTTGGTGTCTGGCCTTCTCATGTGACCGCCTCAGGAAATTCGTCCGGCGCAGCTTGCCTAAGTGTAGGATCTTGAAGTAGATGTGTCTAGAGGGGGGGGGCGGGGGTGATTAGACACTTAATGCTAAAGTTGCAATTTCTAAGCTTTTTCAGTTTAAGTGGAGTTTAGGCATAATTTCAACATTCACAATACATATCAAGCAAGTATGCAAAGAGTGTATAGGCAGCGGAAAGTAAAGCATGCAACTTGCAAGAATGTAAAGGGAAGGGTTTGGAGAATTCAAACGCAATTGGAGACATGGATGTTTTTCCCGTGGTTCGGATAGGTGGTGCTATCCTACATCCACGTTGATGGAGACTTCAACCCATGAAGGGTAACGGTTGCGCGAGTCCACGGAGGGCTCCACCCACAAAGGGTCCACAAAGAAGCAACCACCCACAAAGGGTCCACGAAGTAGCAACCTTGTCTATCCCACCATGGCCATCGCCCACGAAGGACTTGCCTCACTAGCGGTAGATCTTCACGAAGTAGGCGATCTCCTTTCCCTTACAAACTCCTTGGTTCAACTCCACAATCCTGTCGGAGGCTCCCAAGTGACACCTAGCCAATCTAGGAGACACCACTCTCCAAGAAGTAACAAATGGTGTGTAGGTAATGAACTACTTGCTCTTGTGCTTCAAATGATAGTCTCCCCAACACTCAACTCTCTCTCATAGGATTTGGATTTTGTGGAAAGAAGATTTGAGTGGAAAGCAACTTGGGAAGGCTAGAGATCAAGATTCATATGTAGGAATGGAATATCTTGGTCTCAACACATGAGTAGGTGGTTCTCTCTCAGAACATATGAGTTGGAATTGAGTATGTGTTCTAATGGCTCTCTTCACGAATGAAGAGGAGGTGGAGGGGTATATATAGCCTCCACACAAAATCCAACCGTTACACACAGTTTTCCAATCTCGGTGGGACCGAATCAACAAACTCGGTCGGACCAAAAAGGTAAACCTAGTGACCGTTAGAGATTTTCGGTGGGACTGACATGCAACTCGGTAGGACCGATATGGTTAGGGTTTGGGCATAATGTAATCTCGGTGAGACCGACTACACAAACTCGGTGAGACCAAATTTGGTAATTAGCTAACCAGAGAGTTGGTCAGACAAACTCGATGGGACCGATTTGCTCTTTCGGTGAGACCGAAAAGTTACAAAAGGGAAACACTGAATTTACATTGCAATCTCGGTGGGACCGATTGCATATCTTGGTGGGACTGAGAATATTGCAATAGGTAACAGAGAGTTTGCAATCCCATCTCGGTGAGACCGAGATCCCTATCGGTAGAACCGAATTGCTAGGGTTTGGCAGTGGCTTATGACAAGTGAAACTCGGTGGCGCCGGATAGAAAGAATTGGTATGACCGAGTTTGGCTTAGGGTTTAGGTCATATGTGGAAGTGGGAAAGTAGCTGAGGATTTTGGAGCGTATCATTAAGCACATGAAGCAAGAGGCTCATTAAGCAACACCTCATCCCTCCTTGATAGTATTGGCTTTTCCTAAAGACTTAATGTGATCTTGGATCACTAAAATGTAAAATGAAGAGTCTTGAGCTTTAAGCTTTAGCCAATCCTTTATCCTTAGCATCTTGAAGGAGTTCCCACAACCTTTAGTCCATGCCACTCCATTGTTGAACTTATCTGAAACATGCTAGATAGAAACGTTAGTCCAACAAGAGATATGTTGTCATCAATTATCAAAACCACCTAGGGAGCACTTGTGCTTTCAATCTCCCCCTTTTTGGTAATTGATGGCAACATACATCAAAGCTTTAGATAAAGATATAAAGAACAACAAGTAAAGCTTTGGAAGGACATGTAACAAGCATAGGCTCCCCATACATGTATGCACTCATGTAAATATGAAATATAGAGGCATGTGAGAGCATAACCATGACAGAGTAGGCAATGTGTTACATGTATCTTGGCCATATGCATCAGAGCAAAAGATTATCAAGGAAAATACCTTCATGCTCATGAGTCCTTCTTGCAAACAGTATGTACATAAGCAAGAACTCCTCATACTCATGATTTTGATGCATATACTTACCTTGTGGTCTTGAGTTGGCTTAGGATGAAATGAACCTGCACAAACAAAGTTAGATAACACAGGTACATCCACTAGCCAGAGCAAACAAAAGAAACCACAAGAATACCAAGACTGGGATGACATGTAGAGAGTAAGTACAAGGTACCACATTGAATTCAACATGTCCCCAAGAATAAAGATATGCAATGAATTTTACTGATTTCTTTCCCTTAGGTATCTTGCTCCCCCTGAATCTTACATGGGATATTGGGAGAAGATAGGGAACAGAAAATCAGAGCTGAAAGATACAAATGGATAGAACTTAATGCAAATACATGTCTTTCCCCCAAAAAGACATGTGACATCTCTCCTCTTGAACATCAAGCATCTGGGATCCTTGAGTATTTTATCTCCCTGGAAATCTCTCTCTCCCCCTTAACAACATCTGGGATCCTTGAGACTTTCTCTCCCCCTTGAGGTCTCTCTCTCCCCCTTAATACTTTCTCTCTTGTAGGTTTGGTCCTTGAGACTGTTTCTCTCCCTTGATGTGATCTCTCTCTCCTACAAGCTTTGATGTGATCTCTCTCTCCCCCTTTGACATCAGTTTCCAAGAAGGTTTTTCCTGGAATCTGTCGAATAGATTTGGTCCTTGAGATTCAGCACAAAGCAGAGGATAAAATTGTGATGCTTGTAGAGGACAAGATTCATTGAGTGGAGCTGGATCAGAAGAAATGTAGAACAAGTGGCAAACTGTTTTTCTGATTGCAAAGTCGGTGGCACCGAGTGGCATATTTCGGTGGTACCGAAAAGATTCGGCTGGACCGAAAATTGCAAGTCGGTGAAACCGAGTTTACACAGCGAAAAACACTTGTCACCTCAGCTCACTAGACATGTAGGATCTCACAAAGATTTGCAATGAATTACCTGAAGGATTTGCAAGGAATTAAATGCAGAAAATGCAGAACAAAAACAAAGAGAAAAGAGAAGAAACTGAAAGATCTAGATGAAGTTTTTTTTGAAAAAGAGAAAGAAAATAAACATGTATGAGACAAATGCAATAACGCAAAGAAAGAACACAAGAGAGCTTCATCTAGAGTTGGGCGGTGACATAGTCACCTATGTTAGAGTATATTGACTTAGGAGTCAAGTGAGAACACTTGATCATAGGTCATACTCATCGTTTAAGCTCAAAATGGGGTTACCATTTTTCGTTTAAGCATCTTGATGTATTCACATCTTGTTGAGTTGCTTTGACTCATGTCTTGGAGTAAAGCTTCTCTAAGATGGAATAACATACCTTGGGTGGTGGTGTGGTTCTTGCTCATGTAGTTGAACTTGTGTGGGTGCTCAAGGTTGATGTAGCTCATCAAGAGTTGGGAGCACCACTTGGAGTTTGAGTTCATCTACCTACATGGGTTAGTTCTTGCAAGGAAGAGCACTTGTGTATCCAAAAATGACAATCATGAAGCTTAACATAGAATTTGTCAAAGGATATGTTTGAATGGTTTTGTGCTTACTTGTCTTCAACCACTATTGTGTAGAGTCTTGGTGATGTAGAGATTGCTCAAGATGTGAGTGAGTCGCAATCTCATGGAATTAGATTCAACCAAGCACCTACATGGGTTAGACAACATGCAAGGTGCAAATATATCCAAGATATAAGATAGTTATCATAAGAGATATATCATGGATTAGTCATAAGCTCATGTCTTGCATGTATCCAATGGAGTTTCTACTCCAAGTTCGAAGCATCAATGATGTTCAATTCTCCTCTCAACCTGCAAAATACTTTCTCATCAAGAGGTTTAGTAAATATATCCGCTAATTGCTTATCGGTGCGAACGTGCTTAAGATTAATGTCACCCTTAGCAACATGATCTCGAATGAAATGATGACGAACTTCAATATGCTTAGTTCGAGAATGTTGTACAGGATTATGGCCAATTTTGATAGCACGTTCATTGTCACAAAGTAGTGGAACATGTTTCACATAGATCCCATAATCTTTAAGAGTTTGGGTCATCCAAAGTAATTGAGCACAACATGAACCAGCGGCAATGTATTCCGCTTCGGCGGTGGATAAGGATACCGAGTTTTGTTTCTTGGAAGACCAAGACACAAGAGATCTACCAAGAAATTGACAAGTACCCGAAGTGGACTTTCTATCAACCTTGTCTCCGGCATAATCCGAGTCGGAATAGCCAACAAGATCAAAAGAAGACCTCTTAGGATACCAAATGCCAAAATTTGGTGTATGGATTAAATATCTCACTATCCTTTTCACAGCCTTAAGATGACAATCTTTAGGAGCGGCTTGATATCGTGCACACATGCACACACTTAGAATAATATCGGGACGTGAAGCACATAGGTATAACAATGAACCAATCATAGAGCGATAAACCTTTTGATCAACCGGTTCACCATCTTTGGTCAAATCATTATGTCCACTAGTAGGCATGGGTGTAGACATACCTTTGCATTCTTGCATATTGAACTTCTTGAATAAGTCCTTGGTGTACTTTGTTTGAGAGACAAATGTACCTTCCTTAGTTTGCTTGATTTGCAAACCGAGAAAGAATTTGAGTTCACTCATCATAGACATCTCAAACTTCTCTGACGTTAGCTTTCCAAACTTTTCACTAAAGAGAGGGTTAGTTGAACCAAATATGATATCATCAACATAAATTTGGCATACAAATAGTTCTCCATTAACCCTTTTAGTAAAAAGAGTAGAATCAATTTTACCAATTTCAAAACCACTTGTAGTAAGGAACTTGGTGAAGCATTTATACCATGCTCTAGGAGCTTGTTTAAGACCATAAAGAGCTTTGTGAAGTTTGTAAACATGATTTGGTTTCTTAGGATTGATAAAGCCGGGAGGTTGTTTGACATAAACTTCCCCCTCTATTTCACCATTTAGAAAAGCACTTTTAATGTCCATTTGGTACAAGGTGATATTATGGTGATTAGCATAGGCAAGTAAGATGCGAATGGACTCAAGTCTAGCAACGGGAGCATATGTCTCACCATAGTCCATACCTTCGACTTGTGTGTACCCTTGGGCGACGAGACGTGCTTTGTTGCGAACCACTTGTCCATCTTCATCTTGCTTGTTGCGAAACACCCATTTGGTACCAATGATGTTGTGGTTGTTGTCGGGCTTCTCAACCAATGTCCAAACTTGGTTTCTCTCAAAGTTGTGTAGCTCTTCATGCATAGAATTTATCCAATCCGGATCTTCCAATGCTTCTTCAACCTTCATAGGTTCAATGCTAGAGATGAATGAATAGTTTTCACAAAAGTTAGCTAAACGAGTTTTTGAGCGAGTGATTCTCCCGGTTTGTATATCATTGAGGATTTGCTCGACGGGATGATCTTTGGCAATTCTTGCTCAAACTGGTGAGAGCTTTTGCTTGGGTCTTCGTTGAACATCTTCTTCATCTTCTTATTCTTCTTGGCCTTCTTCATTGTTGACGTTGTCGTTCTCTTGTCGTGGTGGAGAAGGAGGTTGTTGATGTTTGTCTTGATGTACTTCCTTGTCTTCTTCATCTTGGTGTGTCCCACTTGTGGATGCTTCCGTATCAATTCTTGGTTCACCTTGTCGTGAAGTAGAAGCTTCCACTTGGACGAACGAGGTACTCTCCTTCACCTCCGTTGGACGAATTTTGCCGATGGATAAGTCTTGGATTGCTTCTGGAGGGTCTTTGTCTCCTACATTAATTGGCAATTGCTCTACTTGCGAGCCATTAGATTCATCAAACTTCACATCTACCGTCTCTTCAACCTTTCGGGTGAAATTGTTGTAGACACGGTAAGTGTGAGAGTTTGAGCCATAACCAAGTAGAAAACCCTCATGAGATTTAGGAGCAAACTTTGAACGACGATGCTTATCAAGAATGTAGCACTTTGAGCCGAATACTCGAAAGTATCCAACTTGGGGTTTGTTACCGGTGAGAAGCTCGTATGCCGTCTTGCCGAGTAGCTTGTGAAGATACAAGCGATTTGTTGCATGACAAGCTGTCTCAACCACTTCTGCCCAAAAGTGTTTCGGCGTCTTGTATTCATCAAGCATCGTTCTTGCCATTTCGATGAGCGTCCGGTTCTTCCTCTCAACAACTCCATTTTGTTGAGGTGTGTGCATAGCCGAGAACTCGTGTGAAATCCCTTCTTCGTCAAGAAAGGTGTCCACATTTGCGTTCTTGAACTCCATTCCGTTGTCACTCTGAACCTTCTTGATCTTCACGTCAAACTGATTTTGGGCCTTCCTAGCGAAGTTTCTGAAGATCTTCTGGACCTGCGACTTGTCATTAAGAAAGAACACCCACGTAAATCTTGAAAAATCATCAACTATAACTAGACCAAAAGAATTTCCACCGAGACTCTTGTAGGCGTTGGGACCAAAAAGATCCATATGAAGTAGCTCGAGTGGCCTCCTTGTGGTCATGATGTTCTTCACGGGATGTCTTCCTCCAACCTGTTTACCTGCTTGACAAGCACTGCAAAGTCTATCCTTATCAAATATGACATCGTTAACTCCAAGGATATGATTTCCTTTAATAAGCTTGTCAAGGTTTCTCATGCCAATGTGACCTAGTCGTCTATGCCACAACCAACCTTTTGAGGATTTAGCAACAAAGCAAGTTTTAGGTTGTGCCTTTTTAGAGAAATTGACAATGTAAAGATCACCTCTACGCATACCGGTAAAGACCATTTTATGATTGTCTCGACGAAATACTTGGCAATCTACCTCAGTAAATAGGACATTCAAACCGAAATCAGCAAGTCTAGATACTGAAAGTAAGTTGTAGCCAAGAGATTCAACCAGCATGACATTTTGAATGGAACTATCATGTGAGATGGCCACCTTACCAAGGCCAACCACTTTACCCTTTGAATTATCACCAAAGGTGACATATTTTCGAGGGCTGTCATTTTCAGCAAGCTCACGGAACATCTCTTCATCTCCGGTCATATGATCAGTACATCCACTATCAAGAACCCATTCCTTTCCTCCTAACGCATATCCCCGAAGATTTGCCGTAAGACCAAAATGTCTCATTGCATCATCAAGATCGAAGTCACTATCATCATCATCATCATCATCATAGTATCCATGTTCATCATGATCTTGTGACTCATCATTTCGTAGAGAGGGTAATTCATTAGATAAATGGTCATCAAAGTGGTCACTTTTATGAATTCTTATAGCTTCGAATATAATATCACTAATGATTCCAACATCTCCTTTAGCATGCTTAAGATTGGTAAGTTCAAAAAGACAATTACCAAAACTAGGATCACTAGAGTTCATCTTACTCAAGGCAATAGATTTATGGAGAATTTCATCCAAAGTTTTCAAGGAATGATCGGGAAATCGTTCCTCAAGAAATTTCCATATAGTATAGGCACAATTAAGAGTAGGCAAACTAGCAATCAAATTTTTGGGCAATCCTCTAATGATGAGCTCAATAGTTCTAAGATTGCGAATCATGTCAATATCTTCATCTAGGGTAGGATGCAAAGGATCAATATGAGGAGCACAAGGACTAGCAATATACTTTTTCAAATGATATTGATTGAAGATTACAAGCATTTCATTTTTCCACTCATGAAAATACTCTCCATCAAGAATAGGCACTCTATGTCTAAGACTCCCTAAAGTAGACACATCCATCTTCCTCCAATGGTGATTAAACCAAGGCAATGGAGACCAAAGCTCTGATACCACTTGTAGGATCTTGAAGTAGATGTGTCTAGAGGGGGGGGGGTGATTAGACACTTAGTGCTAAAGTTGCAATTTTTAAGCTTTTTCGGTTTAAGTGGAGTTTAGGCATAATTTCAACATTCACAATACATATCAAGCAAGTATGCAAAGAGTGTATAGGCAGCAGAAAGTAAAGCATGCAACTTGCAAGAATGTAAAGGGAAGGGTTTGGAGAATTCAAACGCAATTGGAGACACGGATGTTTTTCCCGTGGTTCGGATAGGTGGTGCTATCCTACATCCATGTTGATGGAGACTTCAACCCACGAAGGGTAACGGTTGCGCGAGTCCACGGAGGGCTCCACCCACAAAGGGTAACGGTTGCGCGAGTCCACGGAGGGCTCCACCCACAAAGGGTCCACGAAGAAGCAACCACCCACAAAGGGTCCACGAAGTAGCAACCTTGTCTATCCCACCATGGCCATCGCCCACGAAGGACTTGCCTCACTAGCGGTAGATCTTCACGAAGTAGGCGATCTCCTTGCCCTTACAAACTCCTTGGTTCAACTCCACAATCTGTCGGAGGCTCCCAAGTGACACCTAGCCAATCTAGGAGACACCACTCTCCAAGGAAGTAACAAATGGTGTAGGTAATGACTCCTTGCTCTTGTGCTTCAAATGATAGTCTCCCCAACACTCAACTCTCTCTCATAGGATTTGGGATTTGGTGGAAAGAAAATTTGAGTGGAAAGCAACTTGGGAAGGCTAGAGATTCAAAGGAATTCATATGGGTTAGGAATGGAATATCTTGGTCTCAACACATGAGTAGGTGGTTCTCTCTCAGAACATATGAGTTGGAATTGAGTATGTGTTCTAATGGCTCTCTTCACGAATGAAGAGGAGGTGGAGGGGTATATATAGCCTCCACACAAAATCCAACCGTTACACACAGTTTTCCAATCTCGGTGGGACCGAATCAACAAACTCGGTCGGACCAAAAAGGTAAACCTAGTGACCGTTAGAGATTTTCGGTGGGACTGACATGCAACTCGGTAGGACCGATATGGTTAGGGTTTGGGCATAATGTAATCTCGGTGAGACCGACTACACAAACTCGGTGAGACCAAATTTGGTAATTAGCTAACCAGAGAGTTGGTCAGACAAACTCGATGGGACCGATTTGCTCTTTCGGTGAGACCGAAAAGTTACAAAAGGGAAACACTGAATTTACATTGCAATCTCGGTGGGACCGATTGCATATCTTGGTGGGACCGAGAATATTGCAATAGGTAACAGAGAGTTTGCAATCCCATCTCGGTGAGACCGAGATCCCTATCGGTAGAACCGAATTGCTAGGGTTTGGCAGTGGCTTATGACAAGTGAAACTCGGTGGCGCCGGATAGAAAGAATCGCTATGACCGAGTTTGGCTTAGGGTTTAGGTCATATGTGGAAGTGGGAAAGTAGCTGAGGATTTTGGAGCGTATCATTAAGCACAGCAAGAGGCTCATTAGGCAACACCTCATCCCTCCTTGATAGTATTGGCTTTTCCTATGGACTCAATGTGATCTTGGATCACTAAAATGTAAAATGAAGAGTCTTGAGCTTTAAGCTTTAGCCAATCCTTTGTCCTTAGCATCTTGAAGGAGTTCCCACAACCTTTAGTCCATGCCACTCCATTGTTGAACTTATCTGAAACATGCTAGATAGAAACGTTAGTCCAACAAGAGATATGTTGTCATCAATTATCAAAACCATCAAGGGAGCACTTGTGCTTTCACTAAGGTAGGGCCTCGTGAGTCCCGCGCTGGCTCACGGGTGCCCAGACACACCTTGTCTAGCCCTACCGTGCAAGCCACGTGTCAGGGCGGGGCTGTACACGCCCCGGGGGCTCCACTCAGAGGGAGCCCTCACCCACTCACCAGAGGAAGCACTATGCTCTGCGCTGGCAGTCAACACGGTCGAGGAGCGGCTATGCCCGTGCAAGTACAGAAGTGCTACGCTCCACGCTGGTGATAAACAACTGAGGGTGGCCCCATGGCCATACCAACCTCAGGGAGCCACCCAGCTCAGTGTCCAGCCTCACCGCAACGCTTTCCCTTCGGGAGAGTTGTGTGAGGGGGCTGGGCACGGGGGCTACACTCAGACCCTGCCTAGCATACGCCGCCCTGCCAGGTCCCTCGGACCTGGTCGTCGCGCACCACTCCCGAGATGGACCTCGGCGAGGACAGGTATGGAGGTCTGTTTGAGCATCAAGGGGGACTCCTGAGCATCGCAACACTGGAGCCTAACTGGCCACGTAGCCCCTCACCCTGTCGGTGTTCTGGGAACGGGGGTCCCCAGACATGCCTGCCGGCGGCCCACGGCGTGGCTCCTCTAGCGGCCTGGTACGGCCCATATTCACCAGCAAACACTCAAGACCCTCGCGAGGGGCCAAGCCTCGTGAGGCGGACGACAAAAGACCTCCTCAGGGGCAGCCTCACTAGGCTGGCTCACGAGGAGCGGAGAGATCAAGGTGAGGGGCACCTCGTGAGGTTCCCGTGACGTGAGCCATGACGACCAAGGCCGGGCGGGCGCCACCAGGCGCAGAGAACCAGTTCCCTCCTTGGTGCTAAAGGAGCATGCGTAGACGAGGATGTAACGCCCACGATGCGGCTATATCTCCCACGTGTCGAGGCATGACTTAGAGGCATAACTGCATGCTGGTTTAGTCGCAAGTGGGGTAATCTTCACCCAATCTCATGTACTGAATAAGAAAGGGATAAAGAGTTGGCTTACAATCACCACTTCACACAAATAACAAGTTAAACATACATCATCTAGCGTACAGCCAAAGGTCCGACTACGGAACCAAAATAAAGGAAGACAACCCCAAATGCTAGATCCCCGATCGTCCCAACTGGGCTCCACTACTGATCAATAGGAAACGAAACAAAACAACGAACAAGATCTTCATCGAGCTCCCACTTCAACTGGGTTGCTTCACCTGCACTGGTATCATCGACACCTGCAACTATTTGGAAGTATATGTGAGTCACGAGGACTCAGCAATCTCACACCCACGAGATCAAGACTATTTAAGCTTATGGGTAGGGTAAGGTAATGAGGTGGAGCTGCAGCATGCACTAAGCATATATGGTGGCTAACGTACGCAAATAAGAGCGAGAAGAGAAGCAACGCAATGGTCGTGAAGCTAGAAGTGATCAAGAACTGATCCTGAAACTACTTACGTTCAAACATAACTCCGAGACCGTGTTCACTTCCCGGACTCCGCCGAAAAGAGACCATCACAGCTACACACGCGGTTGATGCATTTTAATTAAGTTAAGTGTCAAGTTATCTACAACCGGATATTAACAAATTCCCATCTGCCACATAACCGCGAGCACGGCTCTCGAAAGTTTAAACCCTATAGGGGTGTCCCAACTTAGCCCATCACAAGCTCTCACGGTAAACGAAGGATATTCCTTCTCCTGAGAATACCCGATCAGCCTCGGAATCCCGGTTACAAGACATTTCGACAATGGTAAAACAAGACCAGCAAAGCCGCCCGATGTGCCAACAAATCCCGATAGGAGTCGCACATATTTTGTTCTCAGGTCACACCGAATGGGCAAGACGTTGGGTTGGCATAGACCCTGGTTACCCAGGAGGCGCCAGACATCGCCCAGTTTGGACCAACACTCGGAGGAGCACTGGCCCGGGGGTTTAAAATAAAGATGACCCTTGAGTCTGCAGAACCCAAGGGAAAAAAGGCTTAGGTGGCAAATGTTAAAACCAAGGTTGGGCCTTGCTGGAGGAGTTTTATTCAAAGCGAACTGTCAAGGGGTTCCCACAACACCCAACCGCGTAAGGAACGCAAATTCAAGGAACATAACACCGGTATGACGGAAACTAGGGCGGCAAGAGTGGAACAAAACACCAGGCATAAGGCCGAGCCTTCCACCCTTTACCAAGTATATAGATGCATTAATTAAAATAAGAGATATTGTGATATCCCAACATAACCATGTTCCAACATGGAACAAACTTCAACTTCACCTGCAACTAGCAACACTATAAGAGGGGCTGAGCAAAAGTGGTAACATAGCCAAACAACGGTTTGCTAGGAAGGTGGGTTAGAGGCTTGAGATGGCAACATGGGAGGCATGATATAGCAAATGGTAGGTAGCGCGACATAGCGATAGAATGAACAACTAGCAAGCAAATATAGAAGTGATTTCGAGGGTATGGTCATCTTGCCTGAAATCCGGCAAGGAAGAACAATGAGTCCATGAAGAAGACAAACGGATGTAGTCGAACGGATCCTCACAAACGCAACGTTACCGGAACTAACACGAAGAAGCAACACTGGAAAGAAGCAAACAACATGGTAAACACACAAGCATAAACATGGCATGATGCACAACCAAGGATGATGCATGTCGGTTTTAAATATGCATGGCATGGCAAAGTGCACAAACAAAACTACAAGTTAAGTGGAGCTCAATATGCAACTCCGTTGCATATTGACGGAACACCACATTCAAGTTATTTAGTTCTATCTCGTTTATGTACCCAACAATATTAAATGTTGATTAACATGGCAAGAGGTGAAGCATATGAAAACTACCTATCTAGACAAGTTTAAATGAGGCCGGGACAACATACAACAATTCCGGTAAATCCTCATGTGCATTAGCAATTTAATGCAACAGCAATTTTAAACATTTTAAATGTTATTATCATGATGCGGATGACATTTGCAAGTCTTACACAATATTTATGAAAATGTTGATAAGAGCATATTATGAAGCATTTGTCATCGTGGCGGAAATGAAAGGGGTGCCACAGCAACAAATCTGAAAATGATGCCACGACAACATATCGATTTCGGAAGCTCATGGAGATAACGGTGCAAAAGGAAATGTGATGGGAGCGTGTCATGCATGGATGGTGGGGTGATCCCGGATATCGGGTTCCCATGGATTGACGACGTAGCAACGAGGAGGAACAATTAACGTTCATGGGCGGATACAACATCCGAACATGCATCTCATACAACTCATGCATTCGTTCACAGGCAGTCGTCTCGGGGTTATACCTTCGAAGCGTGCAAACGGGATGGTTCTCGTTTGGTGCAAAGTAGAGGAAGTAGACATTCTCGGGACGGTCGTAGTGAAAGTATTCGTTCACGGGTCGTTGTGGGAAGTAGTCCTTCTCGTGGCGACGGTAGTGGAAGTAGTGGTACTATCGGTCCTCGGCGATGGTAGTGGTACTAGTGATCTTGGCGACGGTAGTCATTCACGTTCTTAGTCGCACAAGTTTCTGTAGATGTTTGGGGTCACGGCGAGGAACTTGACATCCACGGGGTCTTGGGAGGGTCGACGGTAGTGATACACACGTCGTGGGATTAGTGGTTCACGCCATGGTAGTCAAACTTGACGAATCCGAACTCTTCGAGGGTCGTCGTGGTACTTGACGATATCCAGGACGGTTTTGTGATTTGCCGGTCTCGACTAACCGTAGGGGGTACTTCGTCTCGGGTCTTGGCGATGGTAGTGGAACTTGGTGCATCTAATGCCTTCGGGCGTAGAGGTACTTGCGAAAACCGAGATGGTCTTGATGATCCGGCGAGACGACGTGGTTCGGGGCAGTCCCGGTCTTGATGGTCCTTGAGTCCAACAATTACTAGGTGATCTTGGCCTCCATGACTGTAAGCAAAAAGGGTTTGCATGGGATGCAGCAGAAGGTGGTGGTGATGCAGGGGAGCAGCGCAGGCGAGGAGGAGTCCCAGCAGCGGAGCTCCTCGAGCAGAGAAGAAGTCGGCGGCGGGGAAGGCCGGGACAGGAGGTTGCCGCTGGGTGCGGGGCTTGAGGAAGAGCACGGGCCTGGCGGCAGGGCTTGACGGGTCCAGGCGAGGTCGCCGGCAGCAGAGCAATAGCGACCCGGGTCTATCGTAGGAGGTCGGGGCATGGTCATGGCGTAGACGAAAGCATAGGGCGACGCGGGGCAAGGGGCGCCAGAGTTGGCCTCCAGTGGCGGCGCGGGTGTCGGCATTCTGGGAACGGGGGTCCCCAGAGTTGCCTGCTTGCGGCCGGCAGCGTGGCTCAAGTGGGGGCCCAGCGCGACCCATCTTCATCAGCTCAAGCTCAATACCCTCGCGAGGGGCCAAGCCTCGCGGGGCGGACAACAAAAAGCTTCCTCAGAAGCAGCCTCATCAGGCAGGCTCGCGAGGAGGCGGAGAGATCAAGGCAGGTATCCCTCGCGAGGAGCCCGTGACGCAAGCCATGACGATCGATACCAGGCGGGCGCCGGCCTGTGTAGTGTCCTTGTTTCCCCTTTGCACCAAAGGGGGCAAGCACAGGCCAAGGCATCGGGCAAAGTTACCATTCCGGTGCAACGAGACCAAGACCAACAGAGCGGCAGGACGGAGGCCACCGTGGAGCCCAAGACGGCGTCACCACCAGTGCTGTTGGCAGCCGAAGACCACCTTTGGTCAGGATAACTTGTACTAGATGTTCCCCTTCAAAATGGCCAATTGTTGGCGCCCTTCCCGCTTATTATTTGGGGAGAGGCCCAGGGCCTCTATAAATAGAGCTAGCCACCAGAGAGTACATGGGGATCAACACACCTAGACATCTAGAGATCTGATAGAGCCCTAGCAGAGAGAGAGGGAGGCGACTGAACTCATCCAAGAAAATCATCTCGCGAGGCTGTTCTTCCCTTGTACTATTCATCATCAGCCCCTGAGGCAATCCACCCCACCACACACTGGAGTAGGGTATTACACCACAACGGTGGCCCAAACCAGTATAAACCTCGTGTCCCTTCTGTTGCTCGTTGTTTCCAGCTTAGATCACGCGAGGATCTTGGCCATAGATCGGTAGGGGAGAGATCTCCGCGCGCACCCTAGTGTTCAAACCTCAAGGGTCTGCCGGAACCCGAAATCCGACATTTGGCGCGCCAGGTAGGGGGTGCACCGGAGTTACCCCTCCTGACGACCCGCTCTCCCCCAACATAGCATCCCGCCCTCATGGCAGACAACGCGCCGCCCACTCCAGCAACGGATGCCGGCACTAGGGCCAGGGGGCTCCGTGCCTTGGCCCCCACCTTGCGACAGGTGCAGTGGCCGCACAAGTTCAAGCCCGAGATGCCGCTGCGCTACAATGGCGCGACGAACCCGATGATTTTCCTGCTGGCATACGAGGAGGCCGTCCTCAGAGCCGGGGGCGACGACCGGGTGATGGCCAACTGGTTACCCATGGCCCTCACCGGCGTCCTGCAAGCGTGGCTCCTCCACCTGCCGACTGCCTCTGTCACCTCCTGGGAGGAGCTGCGCGACCTCTTCCTCGCCCGTTTCGCCGCACCAGCACCGCCCGTCGTCGCAGCTCTCCTAGGTGGCTCCCAGGCACCACCCTCGAGCCATCACGTCAAGTCGTTCACCCGCCAGATCAGCACCACCTCCAAGCGCCGAGAAGCCCCCCCCTGAGCTGGGTGGTGCCCAAGGCCGACCTAACCTTCGACTCGGAGGACCACCCCTTCAACCCGATCGGTTCGGGCGCGCTCCCGATGCTGTGCACCCCCACCATCTGCCAAGTGGTCATCACCAGGACCCTCATCGACGGTGGTGCCGGCCTCAACGTGCTCTCGGTGGAGGCCTTCAGCCTCCTCCATGTGCCGCTAGAGCGGCTCCAACCCAGCAGGCCTTTCTCGGGCATCGGAGCCTGTTCCACCGCCTCCTTGGGACAGATCCGCCTCCCAGTGACCTTCGGCACTTGCGACAACTTCCGCACGGAGCTGATCGACTTCGACATCACCCCCATTGGCCTCCCCTACAATGCCATCCTCGGCTATCCGGCCTTGGCTCGGTTCATGGCAGCAACTCACCCGGCGTACAACCTCATGAAGATGCCTGGGAGCAGCGGCGTCCTCACTGTGTCAGGAGACACAAGGGATGCGCTGCAGGTGCTCCAGCTTGTTTTCAGTGCAGCCGCAGTAGCACAGCCCACTAGCACCGACGCCCTTGAGCCCAAGGGGGCTGCACCGGCTAAAAAGAAGCAGCTATTCACCCAAGACAAGGCGGAAACCAAGCAGGTACCAGTCGATGAGGACGGGTCCACTGGTGCCACCTTCACCGTAGGGGCCAACCTCGAGCCCGAGCAGGAGGAGGCCCTGGTGAGGTTCCCGCGTGCGAACAAGAAGGTGTTCGCGTGGGAACCTGATTAGTTGGCAGGGGTCCCAAGGAAAGTGATTGAGCATCACCTCAACGTGTGCCCCAATGTGCGCCCCGTGAAGCAGAAGGCGAGGCGGCAGTCCACTGAGAAACATGCTTTCATCGTCCAAGAGACCCGGAAGCTAGAGACGGCAGGAGTTATCCGTGAGGTCCGCTACCCTGATTAGCTGGCTAATCCGGTCGTAGTGCCAAAAAAGGGAGGAAAGGAGCGCATGTGTGTCGACTTCACCAACCTCAACAAGGCCTGCCCGCAGGATCCATTTCTGCTCCCACGCATTGACCAGATAGTCGACTCCACCGCAGAGTGTGACCTATTGTGTTTCCTAGAGGCCTTCTCGGGCTATCACCAGATCAAGATGGCGGTAGAATACGTGGAGAAGACGGCTTTCCTGACCCCGTGTGGAGTGTACTGCTATACGTGCATGCCATTTGGGTTGCACAACACATGCGCGACCTTTCAGTGGCTGATGCACATCACCTTAGGCCGGCAGCTCGGGAGGAACGCTGAAGCTTACATCGATGACATTGTGGTGAAGTCTCGTGAGGCAAGAACCCTGATACAGGACCTGCAAGAAACCTTTGTGAGCCTCAACGAAGTGGACCTACGGCTCAACCCGGAGAAGTGCGTGTTTGGAGTCCCCTCGGGCAAGCTCCTGGATTTCCTCGTGTCCCACAGGGGCATCGAGGCCAACCCGGAGAAGGTCAAGGCAGTCGAAGACATGAGCCCGCCAAGGACCCTCAGAGAAATGCAGAAGCTCATCGGGCGTGTAACTGCGCTGGGGTGCTTCATCTCCAAGCTGGGGGAACAAGGGCTGCCCTTCTTCAAGCTAATGAAGAAAAAGTGCCCCTTCGAATGGACTGAAGAGGCTGACAAGGCATTCCAAGACTTCAAGAGGTACCTTACCAGCCCACCAGTGATGGTAGCTCCGCGTCCTCGGGAGCCCCTAGTGCTCTACCTTGCGGCCACCCCCTACTCCGCTAGCGTAACCCTGGTGGCGGTCAGGGAGGCGCGCTGTGCCAAGGCCACATCGACCGTCCGAACTGAAGCAAAGCAGAGCCGGGAGGGCCTCGTGAAGGCTGCAACCACAACTAGAAAGGAACAACCGCAGCAGGAGAACGCACCCGAAGCAGGAGAGGCCTCTTCAGGCGACCATGCACTGGGGGCTCCATCGTCTCAAGAGACGCCTCGACCTCTGGAGGACGCAAGCTGCGCCGACACCCTCAACCTCGTCGAGCATCCCATGTACTTCGTTAGCACGGTGCTACGGGACACAAGGGCATGGTACCCCATGCCTCAAAAACTCCTCCTCGCGCTACTAGTGGCCTCACGCAAGCTGCGCCACTACTTCCAAGGCCATCCCATCAAAGTCGTCTCAGCATACCCCTTGGAAAGAGTACTCAGGAGCCCCAACTCAGCTGGGAGGGTCGCTGAATGGAACATTGAACTACAGGCTTTCAGCTAGAATTCAGTACGACCAGAGTCATCAAGGGAGCCGCACTTGCGGATTTCGTGGCAGAATGGGCAGAAGCGCCGGGTCTCGAGGCAGGCGAAGACCGATCACTTTTCCTAGGAAGTGAAGCACCGGACGACTGGGTCATGTACTTCGATGGGGCGTTCTCCCGACACAGTGCGGGAGCTGGCGCACTGCTCGTATCCCCTACCCAGGACAAACTCTATGTAGTATCGAAAGTATGTCTAGAGGGGGGGTGATTAGACTACTTGACCAAATAAAAACTTAACCTTTTCCCAATTTTAGTTCTTGGCACATTTTAGCTATTGTAGGACAAGTCAAGCAATCATCACACAATTCAAGCAAGCATGCAAAGAGTATATTGGCAGCGGAAAGTAAAGCATGCAACTTGCAAGAATGTAAAGGGAAGAGTTTGGAGAATTCAAACGCAATTGGAGACACGGATGTTTTTCCCGTGGTTCGGATAGGTGGTGCTATCCTACATCCACGTTGATGGAGACTTCAACCCACGAAGGGTAACGGTTGCGCGAGTCCATGGAGGGCTCCACCCACGAAGGGTAACGGTTGCGCGAGTCCACGAAGGGCTCCACCCACGAAGGGTCCACGAAGAAGCAACCACCCACAAAGGGTCCACGAAGTAGCAACCTTGTCTATCCCACCATGGCCATCGCCCATGAAGGACTTGCCTCACTAGCGGTAATTCTTCACGAAGTAGGCGATCTCCTTGCCCTTACAAACTCCTTGGTTCAACTCCACAATCCTGTCGGAGGCTCCCAAGTGACACCTAGCCAATCTAGGAGACACCACTCTCCAAGAAGTAACAAATGGTGTGTAGGTAATGAACTACTTGCTCTTGTGCTTCAAATGATAGTCTCCCCAACACTCAACTCTCTCTCATAGGATTTGGATCTGGAGGAAAGAAGATTTGAGTGGAAAGCAACTTGGGAAGGCTAGAGATCAAGATTCATATGGTAGGAATGGAATATCTTGGTCTCAACACATGAGTAGGTGGTTCTCTCTCAGAACATATGAGTTGGAATTGTGTATGTGTTCTGATGGCTCTCTCCACGAATGAAGAGGAGGTGCAGGGGTATATATAGCCTCCACACAAAATCCAACCGTTACACACAGTTTTCCAATTTCGGTGGAACCGAATCAACAAACTCGGTCGGACCGAAAAGGTAAACCTAGTGACCGTTAGAGATTTTCGGTGGGACTGGACATGCAACTCGGTAGGACCGATATGGTTAGGGTTTGGGCATAACGTAATCTCGGTGAGACCGATTACACAAACTCGGTGAGACAGATTTTGGTAATTAGCTAACCAGAGAGTTGGTCAGGCAAACTCGGTGGGACCGATTTGCTCTTTCGGTGAGACCGAAAAGTTACAAAAAGGAAACACTGAATTTACATTGCAATCTCGGTGGGACCGATTCGCTCTTTCGGTGAGACCGAAAAGTTACGAAAGGGAAACAGAGAGTTTGCAATCCCATCTCGGTGAGACCGAGATCCCTATCGGTAGAACCGAATTGCTAGGGTTTGGCAGTGGCTTATGACAAGTGAAACTCGGTGGCGCCGGATAGAAAGAATCGGTAGGACCGAGTTTGGCTTAGGGTTTAGGTCATATGTGGATATGGGAAAGTAGTTGAGGGTTTTGGAGCATATCACTAAGCACATGAAGCAAGAGGCTCATTAAGCAACACCTCATCCCTCCTTGATAGTATTGGCTTTTCCTAAAGACTTAATGTGATCTTGGATCACTAAAATATAAAATGAAGAGTCTTGAGCTTTTGAGCTTGAGCCAACCCTTTGTCCTTAGCATTTTGAGGGTTCCACTTTCACATCCATGCCATGCCAATCATTGAGCTTTCCTGAAATAGTCATCTTGGAATAGCATTAGCTCAATGAGCTATATGTTGTTATGAATTACCAAAACCACCTAGGGTTAGTTGCACTTTCAATCTCCCCCTTTTTGGTAATTGATGACAACATATAGATCAAAGCTTCGACAAATGATAATAAGCATGAAATATATCGTCGCTTTGAGAAGTATGTGACAAGTAAGAGCTCCCCCTAAATTTGTGCATATTTAAAATTTGCTTTGGACTGCAAATGCACAAAGAGTTAGAGTCATGGGTTACTCTTCCATGTCACATACATCTTGGTGGAGCGCTTAAAATGATAAGAATGAAATACATGCACTCATCACCAAGAATAGTGAATGATCACATAAGATAGATAAGATGATAATATTAAGCAAACATTAAGTGTAGCTTATGATCAAACACATGATCATCAATGTCTCACAGATAACGGCATAGTATCTCAAGCACTCAAAAGGAAACAAAGTTCGAAAAACCACCAAATAAAGCAAGAGAGAAAAAAAGCAACACTCTCTCTCTCGAAGCCTATGATCTATACATTTTTCTCCCCCTTTGGCAACAAGTTACCAAAAAGTTCCTAGAAAATGCATAGTGCTAGATCGACGCTCAGGCTTGATCTTCAGGTGGTGGTGGAGTCCGGAGCACTCCAAGGACGAAGCCTTCTGTAGACGTGGTCGAAGTCGAGGCTGAAGTAGATGCTGGAGCTGGTGGAATTGAAGCTGTAGCTGGTGCAGAAGTGGTGGCTCTGGTGTCAGCAACTGGCACTGCATATGATCTCTGAGCTCTTGGCACTCTGGCAAATGCATCAGTTGTAGTCTTGCCCTTCCTCTCCTGCATATCATCCTGAAGTTGTTCCACTGCAGACTGAATCTCTGTTACTTTGACATCCAAGTCATAGAACTTCTGTTCCATGATTCTTTCTAAGCTCTGCTGATTCTGAGTGAGGGTGGCCAGTCCTTGCTCAATCCTCAGTGTGGATGCAATCAAGTAACCAAGCTGCTCTTGTTTGGTTTTCAAGAAATACTCAGATGCCTCCTCTTGAGTTGGCATCTTGGCAGCTTTCTCCTTCCTTGCCTTCTCCTTCTTTGCTTGTGCTTGTGCTGATGATGGTTCATTCTCAGTCATAACAACTTGATTATCTTCAAAATCTGGACGGATGGGCAGGTGTTCCTTGTCCAATGAGTATATGCATGTGCCCATCTTTGAGTTGATGAGCTCCTGAATCTGTGGGGCATATCCACAACTCCTCTTCTGGTCTGCTGCAGTCCTCTTGATAGTCTCTACTATGAGGCTCATGACCTTGAATTTCTGAGGTACATCAAATACATGAAGCAAATTGATTGCATGGCCTCTGATCCTCTTGTGATCACCTGACTTGGGCAAGAGAGTGTGCCTCAAAATCCAATTAATAGTTGGCAGCCCTAACAGAAGATAGTGCACTGAGCCAAATTTGAAAGTGTCAAGTGCTTCATTTGGAATTTCCTTGTACATGTTGGACATAGAGTTGTGGTCCATCTTCTTCTTGGCATAGATATCCAAGTCATCCTCATGCTCTTCTGGGGCATTGATCAGCTGAGCCCATTCAGCAACTGTAGATTGGCACCTCGTACCTTCAGACATCCAAGTTATCTTTCCATCTGGGTAGAAATGTGCTGTGGAGTAGAATTTCATAATGAGTTCCTCGTTCCACTTTGTGAGCTTCTGCCCAACAAAGTCTGCTACTCCACAAGCATTGAAGCTGTCCTGCACTCCAGGGTAGTACTCTTCATTGTCCTTGATGTATTGCCAGTCAAACCATCTCATATCACAGACTATTGGCTTCTTATCAAGCAGCACTGTCTCATAGAAGTCCTGTTGTTCCTTGGTGTGAAATCTATAGTCAACAGCAGTCCTCCTCCTTGAAGCATACCGATCTGCTTCTCTCCACTTCCTCAGCCCTGAGTCTCTCCTGAGCTTCATATCCTCAGCCACAGGATGAGCATCGTTGTGGTCTGGGATCTTGGGCTTGAGTTTTCTGAGAACTTGCTCTTCATCATCTTCTACTTCAACAATAGTCTCAGGCACTGGGGCCTTGTTCTTCTCAGTTGCAGGTATGCTCCTCGTATTTCTCTTTGGTGCAGACTTGGGCTTGGAGGCAGCTTTGGGTGCTTCTTTGGGCTTGGATGCAGCAGCCCCTGATCTTATAGCATCACCCATCAGCTTGGGTGCCTTAGGTGCTAGTGCAGCTACCTCTTCTTCTTCCTCTTCTTCCATGATGGAAGCCTTTCCAAGCACTCTGGCTACGGTCTTCTTGACCCTTTCCTTTCTTTTCTTGCCTTCAGCAGCAACTGGCTCTATGGGAGTGGGCTTCTCAGAAATCTTGGTTGAAGCTCTGGCCTTTGGCATAGGCTGCCTGCCTGCTGGCCTTTTGATCTTTAAGCCTGGCTTTGTGCCCTGTGCTGGCTCAACTCTCTTTGATGTGGCTTCCTCTTCCTCTGCCACATAATCTTCATCCTCAGAATCTGAAGTTCTCTTCTTCCTCTGTCTGGTGGCAGCTTTAGGCAGATTGCTAGGAGTACTTCTGCTGCCATCATCTGAAGAACTTGAGGGACTAGTGCCCTCACTCATCTGCACTTGCTATTCTGACATGTTCTGGCTATCACTTTGGTCTGACATGATGAACAAGCTGACTGCTGACCCTGTGAATAGGTTATAGATGAGATAGAGTGGATGAGCATCACAAAATGTAGAGATTTTTGCAAAAGAATGATCCAAAAACTTAGTTTTAGTTTCCCACTGAAATCATCTCGGATCTACCGATTTTTAAACTCGGTGATACCGAAGCAGTTTTGGAACCTAAACTAGTGAACTCGGTTAGACCGAGTCACAGTTCAGTGGCACCGAGACTGCTAGGGTTTCACAAAGTTCCAAAATCGGTCACACCGATTAGTAATTCTCGGTCAGACCGAGTTTTACTTGTGCAATGGCATAAGCCAAATCGGTGGGACCGAGTTTTTCAACTCGGTGGGTCTGAGATGGTTTCGGCGGAAACCTAACCCTAAAATTTTCGAATCAAACCTAATCTACGAGCGCATTGACTGGATAGGAGTGTTTCAATTGTGGCAAGAATCAAGATGATCACAATGTGGTAAGAATCGGATTGGGGAATAGCACAAAGATCGAGTCCATACCCTAGTTCGGCGGAGACTCGCTACAGCGGCAACAGCAAGGTTGAATTCCGTTGACAGCGATGGAGACCAGCGACTGGAGGCGGCTGGCGGCGAGGAGACGATCTGGAGACCACGTTGGCAGAGCAGGCTATTGCGCGGGCGAAGGGGTTCGGAGAAATTTCCAAAATTTTGCCCGTGACTATATATAGCCCGACCCTGTCGGTGTGACCGAGTGGAACGACTCGGTGGCACCGAGATGCAAAACTGTATACAGTTATTGCAACTCGGTGTGACCGAATGGTTCAAATCGGTTGCACCGAGATCGAAAACATAGATCAACTTAATGATCTCGGTAGGACCGAAAGTAGGGTATCGGTCAGACCGAGAATCATAAAGAGGTTTTGGAAGTTTAAGTCTATGACGAATCGGGGACTCCGAGCGCTCCTCACACAGAGTGGTTCGGATCTGACTTGATCAAATTTTGTGATGTAGCATGAATAGAGTTTGAGACGAGAAAAGCATAGATAGCTAGAGGAGGTTCTTAGGAATTCTTGTCCATCCACTTGGCAGAAGGAAATGAAACCAAACAAGCAAAACAACAAGCGGATGTCCTTGAATGAGTAAAATATGCAACCAACATGCTCACACAATAAGATGGCAAATGAAATATGTGACAAGGCATGCACAACCAATTCTAGCATCTATCAAGCAATTTGCGATGACAAGGTCATCTATATATGAGTATATTGACTTAGGAGTCAAGTGAGAACACTTGATCATAGGTCATACTCATCATTTAAGCTCAAGTGGGGTTACCACTTTTACATAAAGCATTGTTGTGTTCACATCTTTAGAGTTGCTTTAGCTCAAGTCTTAGAGTAAAGCTCCCCCTAGATGTGATATCCCCCCTTAGAGGGATGAACTAACTTCGGGTTTTGTCGATGATGACTTCATGTAGATGTTGAAGATGTGGATGCTCAATGTTGATGTAGATCACTTGGAGCTATCCATTTGAGTGAATTGCACTTTCAATACCTACATGGGTTAGTCCCACAAGGAACAAACAAGGATATCCATAGACATAGAGTGATGCACACACAAGATGATGTCCATGAAAACTTTTAGGTTACCTTGTCCCTTGTCTTACCAACAAGAGGGTTTGTGACTCCTTGAACTAGTGCAAGATGTGGAAGTTGATTGCACTTGTTCTTGCCAAAAAATGATAAGAGTGAAGTATGTTGGCGGAGTCACCCTCAAGAACTCTCTAGTTCTTCTTCTTTTGGATCCACACCATCTTGATGGGAATCCTTGGAGTTGTAGTCGTACTTGATGAAGTGGAACTTGAAGTAGTCTTGGGAATCCACTTGACAAGGTCTTAGGAGCTTCTTCAAATGCATCAATTTCCTCTTGAAGCTTGTCCTTGCCTTTTTGCTTGTGTCTTGTGGTGGAAGATCATCTTGAGCTTGTGTCCCTTGAAAGAAGTAGGATCATACTTCTCTTGTTGAGGAACAAACTTTGTCTTGGGGTATTGATCTTCTTCCCACTCAACTCCATTGGCATTGAACTTTCGTTCAAAACCAACACCTTGATTCTTCCGGTGCATTCCTTGCTTGCGCACAATTTCCTCGAATTGCTTACTCCCGGCAAGGCTTTTGTACACTCCTTTCTCTATAATTCCCTTCAATAAGCTATTTTCTTGCTCAAGTGTAACTTGGCTAAGAGAATCATTAGTGGAATCAAGAGAACTACTAGAAGCAACAATATTGGATTTAGCATGATCATTGTTACTGCTAGAGGAAGAATCTTTCTTGTTCTTGTTACTAGACTTGACTTGAGGCATGTAAGTGGATAAGAGTAAACGCTTGGCAATGTAAGAAGAACTTTTCTTGCGGAGATCATCATTGATTGCTTTTAAGAACTCATGCTCTTGCTCAAGATTGAGCTTTTCAAAGCGTAATTTCTCATGAGCTCTTAAAAGTTCTCGATGATCTTCGAAGATAGTTTCATGAGCTAACTTAAGAGTGTTTAGTTCTTTAGTTAGAGCCTCAATCTTCTCCTTATCATTGTCATTCGTTTTATCTTGATTAGCATGATTAATTGACGTTTCATCATAGTATTCATCACTAGAGTTGTCAACAAGCAAATCATCACCTAACAAGTCATCTTCATCACTATTGAAATCAACATACTCGGGGTGTGTTACCTTAGGACCTTTGGCCATGAAGCATCTTCCAATTCCTTCATTTGGTGAGTCAAATATGTCGTAGGAGTTGGTTGACACAAGTGCTAGACCGGCAACACCTTCATCTTGAGTATCTTCGGAGTCGGAGTGATAACTTCTCTCGGAGTGGCTGTCGGAGTCGGAGCCGGATACCCATTCACCAACATGAGCTTGATGTCTTCGTTTGTGTCCTTCTCTCTTGGTGGTGATTCTTTGCTTCTTCTTTTTGGAGAATCTTCTCTTCTCTTGTAGGGAGCCGTACACTCATTGGAATAGTGTCCGGGTCTTCCACAACTGTAGCAGTTTCGCTCTCGACTAGAAGATCTTTTGTCATTGTAGGACCTTGACTTGAAGCTTCTATCTTTGCTTCTACTCTTGTAGAACTTGTTGAAGTTCTTCACCATTAAGCTCAATTCTTCATTGAAGTTTTGTTTCTCACTTGATGATGTAGGGGCTTCACATGAGGCTTTGTAGGCACCACTTGATTTGTTGTGAAGTTCCTCTTTATCCTTAAGTGACATCTCATGAGCAACAATTCTTCCAATCACCTCCGTTGGCTTGAGATCTTTGTAATTGGGCATCATTTGGATCAATGTGCACACGGTATCATATTTTCCATCCAAGGCTCTTAGAATCTTCTTGATGATGAATCTATCGGTCATCTCTTCACTTCCTAAGCCGGCAATCTCATTTGTGATGAGAGCAAGCCTAGAGTACATTTCAGCGACACCTTCACCATCCTTCATTTTGAACTTGTCAAGTTGACTTTGAAGCACATCCAATTTGGATTCCTTGACGGAGTCGGTACCTTCGTGCATATCAATCAAAGTATCCCAAATTTCCTTTGCATTCTCAAGACGGCTGATTTTGTTGAATTCTTCGGGGCACAATCCGTTGAAGAGAGATATCACAAGCTTGAGCATTGTATTGCAACATCTTCAACTCATCTGCGGTAGCTTCACGGTTTGGTTCTCTCCCATCAAAGAAGTCACCTTGCAAACAACACACACAATAGCCCAAACGGCGGGGTTATGTCCAAGAATATGCATTTTCATTTTATGCTTCCAACTAGCAAAATTAGTACCATCAAAGTAAGGACCTCTACGGTGATAATTTCCCTCGCTAGACGCCATACTCTCCTAGGTTGTGAAACCAAGGCTATGACACCAAAAGCTATGGAGATCAAAGCAAATGGAGACCAAAGCTCTGATACCATTTGTAGGATCGAAAGTATGTCTAGAGGGGGTGATTAGACTACTTGACCAAATAAAACTTAACCTTTTCCCAATTTTAGTTCTTGGCAGATTTTAGCTATTGTAGGACAAGTCAAGCAATCATCACACAATTCAAGCAAGCATGCAAAGAGTATATTGGCAGCGGAAAGTAAAGCATGCAACTTGCAAGAATGTAAAGGGAAGGGTTTGGAGAATTCAAACGCAATTGGAGACACGGATGTTTTTCCCGTGGTTCGGATCGGTGGTGCTATCCTACATCCACGTTGATGGAGACTTCAACCCACGAAGGGTAACGGTTGCGCGAGTCCACGGAGGGCTCCACCCACGAAGGGTAATCGGTTGCGCGAGTCCACGGAGGGCTCCACCCACAAAGGGTCCACGAAGAAGCAACCACCCACAAAGGGTCCACGAAGTAGCAACCTTGTCTATCCCACCATGGCCATCGCCCACGAAGGACTTGCCTCACTAGCGGTAGATCTTCACGAAGTAGGCGATCTCCTTGCCCTTACAAACTCCTTGGTTCAACTCCACAATCCCGTCGGAGGCTCCCAAGTGACACCTAGCCAATCTAGGAGACACCACTCTCCAAGAAGTAACAAATGGTGTGTAGGTAATGAACTCCTTGCTCTTGTGCTTCAAATGATAGTCTCCCCAACACTCAACTCTCTCTCATAGGATTTGGATTTTGTGGAAAGAATATTTGAGTGGAAAGCAACTTGGGAAGGCTAGAGATCAAGATTCATATGGTAGGAATGGAATATCTTGGTCTCAACACATGAGTAGGTGGTTCTCTCTCAGAACATATGAGTTGGAATTGAGTATGTGTTCTAATGGCTCTCTTCACGAATGAAGAGGAGGTGGAGGGGTATATATAGCCTCCACACAAAATCCAACCGTTACACACAGTTTTCCAATCTCGGTGGGACCGAATCAACAAACTCGGTCGGACCGAAAAGGTAAACCTAGTGACCGTTAGAGATTTTCGGTGGGACTGACATGCAACTCGGTAGGACCGATATGGTTAGGGTTTGGGCATAACGTAATCTCGGTGAGACCGATTACACAAACTCGGTGAGACCGATTTTGGTAATTAGCTAACCAGAGAGTTGGTCAGGCAAACTCGGTGGGACCGATTTGCTCTTTCGGTGAGACCGAAAAGTTACAAAAAGGAAACACTGAATTTACATTGCAATCTCGGTGGGACCGAATTGCTCTTTCGGTGAGACCGAAAAGTTACGAAAGGGAAACAGAGAGTTTGCAATCCCATCTCGGTGAGACCGAGATCCCTATCGGTAGAACCGAATTGCTAGGGTTTGGCAGTGGCTTATGACAAGTGAAACTCGGTGGTACCGGATAGAAAGAATCGGTAGGACCGAGTTTGGCTTAGGGTTTAGGTCATATGTGGATATGGGAAAGTAGTTGAGGGTTTTGGAGCATATCAGTAAGCACATGAAGCAAGAGGCTCATTAAGCAACACCTCATCCCTCCTTGATAGTATTGGCTTTTCCTAAAGACTTAATGTGATCTTGGATCACTAAAATATAAAATGAAGAGTCTTGAGCTTTTGAGCTTGAGCCAACCCTTTGTCCTTAGCATTTTGAGGGTTCCACTTTCACATCCATGCCATGCCAATCATTGAGCTTTCCTGAAATAGTCATCTTGGAATAGCATTAGCTCAATGAGCTATATGTTGTTATGAATTACCAAAACCACCTAGGGATAGTTGCACTTTCACTCTACTACGCCGTACAACTCTGCTTCCAGCATGGACAAAAGGTCTCCAACAACATAGCGGAGTACGAAGGCCTAATAGCAGGCTTGAAGGCCGCAATTGCCTTAGGGGTAAAGTGCCTCATCATAAAGGGCGATTCGCAGCTCCTCGTCAACTTCTCCGACAAGATATACGAGCTAAAGGACGAGCACATGGAAGCCTACCTCGCTGAGGTTCGCAAGATGGAGAAGCAGTTCTGGGGGCTGGAGTTGCAACACGTGCCCGGGGCACCAATCAGGAAGCTGATGACATTGCCAAGAGGGCATCTCGGCGGCTGCCTCGGGAGCCTGGCGTCTTCGACGAGCGGCTCTTCAAACCCTCGGCGGTGCCGTCACTGTCGAGCACGGCGCAACCAAGGGAGGAGCTCCCTCAACCGCCTGCCTCAGGAGCCCCGGTCTGCAGCCCGGCCTCAGGGGCACGTCTGCTCCTGGCGTTTGGGCCTCAGGAAGGGTGTTGGATCCCGGAGCTCAAGAACTACCTGATGCAAGGGACTCTGCCGGAGAACGAGGAGGAAGCGGAGCGTGTGGCGTGGCAGGCCACAGCTTATTGCATCAAGGATGGAGAGCTCTACAGGAGGCGACCGAATGACGTGTCCCTATGTTGCATCTCCCGAGAGCAAGGGAAGGAGCTATCGGTGGACATACACGGCGGAGACTGCGGGCACCACTTGTCGTCATGAACCCTCGTCCGCAAGGCGTTCCGTAGCGGATTCTACTGGCCCATGGCGCTCGTCAACGCCGTTGAGCTGGTGAAGGCTTGCGAGGCCTGCCAGTTTCACGCTAAGCAGACCATCAGCCTGCGGGGGGTCTACAGACTATACCCCTCTCATGGCCGTTCGCAGTTTGGGGGCTGGACATTCTGGGCCCGTTTCCTCGGGCGCCAGGGGGCTATCGTTACCTCTATGTCGATGTGGACAAGTTCACCAAGTGGGCTGAGGTGGAAGCCGTCCGCACAATCCCGGCAGGCTCCGCGGTCAAGTTCATCAAGGGCCTCGTGAGCCGATTTGGGGTGCCCAACTGCATCATCACCGACAACGGTTCGCAATTCACCAGTAATCTCTTCAAAACATACTGTGCTAACCTTGGAACACAGATATGCTACGTTTCGGTAGCACCCCCCCGGAGCAACGGCCAGGCCGAGCAAGCCACACGGAGGTCCTGAGGGCCCTCAAAGCCAGGACCTTTAAGAAGAAGCTAGAGGCCTATGGCAGGGGCTGGTACGACGAGCTCCAGTCCGTGCCGTGGTCAATCCGCACAACTGCGACCAAGCCGACTGGCGAGATCCCGTTCTTCCTCGTCTATGGAGCAAAGGCTGTTCTCCCTCGCGAGGTCAGACGTCGCTCCGCACGGGTCCTGGCATTCGACGAGATGCAGCAGGACGCCATGCGAGGGATGGATCTCGTGCTGGGGGAGGAACGCCGCTGAGAAGCCGCGCTACGAGCGGCAAGGTATCAACAGGCGCTGCGATGATACCACTGCCGCAACATCCACCCCAGAACTCTTGAGGTAGGGGATCTCATACTCAGACGGGTTCTCTCCAGGGAGGGGCTGCACAAGCTCTCTCCCATGTGGGAGGGCCCATTCAAGGTTGTTCATGTCTCGAGGCCTAGCTCCGCGCGCTTGGAGACCACAGAGGGGGTACCCATCCAGAACGCGTGGAACGTTCGACATCTCCGGAGGTTCTATCCCTGAGCGAGGCCTAGCACCTAGGAAAGGCCCGGTGCCTGTGAAGAAGGCAAATGCTTGTGTAGCTGCCGTGTTTTGGGAAAGGCCCGGTGCCTGTGAAGAAGGCAAATGCCTATGAAGCTGCCATGTTTTGGGAAAGGCCCGGTGCCTGTGAAGAAGGCAAATGCGTGTGAAGCTGCCGTGTTTTGGGAAAGGCCCGGTGCCTGTGAAGAAGGCAAATGCCTATGAAGCTGCCGCATTTTGGGAAAGGCCCGGTGCCTATGAAGAAGGCCAATGCCTGTGAAGCTCGCCGCCCGTGACACTCTCACGTAATAATGAGTGGGGCTGTACACGCCCCGGAGTCTCCGGAGTGCCGCCTTCGGGCCTCGGGGGCTCCCGCCCACGCCCAGTGGCAGCACTTAGCTCCGCACTGGTGAGAAGACGTCGAAAACTAGACTAGGTGCCGGACGCGTCTTTTTAATTTGTTTTCTACAGTTGGCTTGTTTATTACCGTTTGAAGTTTTATTGAAGCTGTTGACGTTCCTGGCTTGTGACTCTTTATCTTTTTCGCTCGCTTGCCTCATTTTCTCTCGCACAAGTCTCGCGAGGGAGGTTCACGGGCGCCCTCGCGAGTGTTTTCTGCCCCGATCGTTTGGATCTTTCCTGTCCGAGCCCTCTGCGGGAGCACCCCTCCCAGTCCGTGCCTCACGGGCATCGCGACACGAGCGCAGGACCTAGGCCGATCGCCCCCGCAACCAAGACCGAAAGTTACCCCTCCTACTGATCCTTGCAGGGCACAAAGCGCACGGCGAGGCCACGGCCTCGGGAGGCGAGGACCGCGTCAAGCCCCACCTAGCTAAAATAATTCCCGCACATGGGTGCACGGCGCGGGAACACAGCGCAGAAATAGCGGAAGCAGCACGATGGTTAATAGCAGCAGTTCTAACACTCCCCCGTGGGGCCCTATACTACCTTCTATTTTCTGCGCAGGAAAAGAAGGAAAACAAAATGGGCGTGATTCGCCCTGCACCAACCCACAGCGAAGGTTCGAGCTGCTCCTGGGGCTCAGGCGGATCCCTCCTCTCGCTTCGCCGGGGCCCGACGGGGGGCTGACCCGCTACCTTCACCCAGGCGGGCGCGACGGCGCGGGGGCTGGTCGCGGCCACCGCTGGAGGAGCTGCTGCCTGAGAGGGAGTCGCCGAAGCTCAGCGAACCCCGAGCACCGCCGCCTGTACGCCTGTCGCCGTCTTCATCCTGGTTAGTACCGGGGCTGGGCAGGCGGCCGCGGTCGTCGTCTTCGGGGCAGCACCCGGCACGGCGATCGTCTTCCCCGAACACCCTGACGTAGAGGGTGGCGTCACCATCGAACTTGAAGTGCAGGGTGCACCACCGGCCCAGGCCGCGCGCGCGGGAAAACGTTTGCGAGCCGTGGGTCAGGGCCTCATTCCCAGAAACGGAGACCTCCAGCGAAGCCCAGGAGGCCCTACTGTAGCAGCCGTCTGCGTGGAGCCAGAAGCCGCACCGGGCCCTGGCTGGCAGATCACCTACGAAGAAACAGGGGAGCTGGAGCCGGGTGCTGGTTGGGTCTGCTGACCACACGACGAACTCCGGCAGCACCTCTGTAGAGCAAAAGCGTGGCCTAGAGGGGCGCGCAGCCACGGCGTGCCCCCCGTCGGCGGCCGGGCGCTCACCACTGCGCAGGGAACCGCCTCCATGGCCGCGGGAGGCCACTACGGGGACTGTGGAATACTTGCGAGGGCGGCCTCGGCCGCGCTTGGTCGGGGGGGTGTCAGGCCCTGCCTGGCGGGCCTTTCCTTTCTTCGTGGCCGAGAATCTCTTTGGAGCCATGGGAACGGTGAGTAGCCAAGGAAGAAGAAGGAAAGGAGCAGCAGCAAGCGATGGACTGAAGGGGCTCACACAGCCCCGTACTTATAGCCGGAGGAGGCCAACCGCCGAGCACCACGATCGCGGGTAATCATGACCGATTTCTCTGCATGCAGGGACATGTCAAGTCGTGCGGTCGCCGAGGCATCGTGGGGAAGCGCAGACGCCCACGTCCAATCAATCGCCACGCAACGCCCAAGGCCGCAGGCTATTGGGGCCCACGGCGCTTCGGGCTTGCGTCTTCACTTCCCTGCTAGGCCAAGCCCGGGCGCGCCTTGGGCCCGGGGGCTACTGTCGGCGTTCTGGGAACGGGGGTCCCTAGACTTGCCTGCCTGCGGCCGGCAGCGTGGCTCAAGTGGGGGCCCAGTGCGGCCCATCTTCATCAGCTCAAGCTCAAGACCCTCGTGAGGGGCCAAGCCTCACGGGGCGGACGACAGAAAGCTTCCTCAGAAGTAGCCTCATTAGGCAGGCTCGTGAGGAGGCGGAGAGATCAAGGTAGGGATCCCTTACGAGGAGCCCGTGACGCAAGCCATGACGATCGAGACCAGGCGGGCTCTAGGCGGGCGCCGGCCTGCGCAGTGTCCTTGTTTCCCCTTTGGTGCAAAGGGGGCAAGCACAGGCCAAGGCATCAGGCAAAGCTTACCATTCCGGTGCAACGAGACCAAGACCAACAGAGCGGCAGGAGGGAGGTCACCGTGGAGCCCAAGACGGCGTCACCACTAGTGCTTTTGGCAGCCGAAGACCACCTTTGGTCCAGATAACTTGTACTAGATGTTCCCCTTCAAAATGGCCAATTGTTGGCACCCTTCCCGCTTATTATTTGGGGAGAGGCCCAGGGCCTCTATAAATAGAGCTAGCCACCACAGAGTAGGGGGGATCGACACACCTAGACATCTAGTGATATGATAGAGCCCTAGCAGATAGAGAGGGAGGAGATTGAACTCATCCAAGCAGTTCATCGCACCAGCTCAACAACACCTCTCGCGAGGCTGTTCTTCCCTTGTACTATTCATCATTAGCCCCTGAGGCAATCCACCCCACCACACACTGGAGTAGGGTATTACACCACAACGGTGGCTCGAGCCAGTATAAACCTCGTGTCCCTTGTGTTGTCCCTTGTGTGTCCCTTGAGATTGGACGTAGATCGATAGGGGAGAGATCTCCGCGCGCACCCCAGTGTTCGAACCTCAAGGGTCTGCCGGAACCCAAAATCCGACAGCGGGAGGCAAGGTGCAGCGTCCTGGCGAGGCAACGGCGTGGAGGAGGGTCGACGAGGGGCGCGACGAAGTTCAGCGGGCGTGCTCCGGCGGAGATGCTTGACCGGGGACGGACGCGAAGGAGAGGGAGGAGCGGTCGTCGACCTGCTGGGCTCCAGTGGCGCAGGATGAGGTAGCGAGCGAGAGGAGATGGTGCGGGGCAGCGACCTGCAGGGTCGCCAGCGCGGGCGTCATGCAATGAGAAGGGAGGAGCTGGCAGGTTCGAGAGGAGGGGATCAAGACCACTCCTCCGCCTCTCGTGCGTGTGGCGGCGGGGCACAGAACGAGAGGGAGAGAGAACGAGTGGAGGGGGTCAAGGCTAGGTTTAGGGATCCAAATGGGCCTTAGGTGCAATGGGCCTAGGAAGGTGGAGCAGGTTGGGCCTCATGGCCTGCTGGGCTGGAAGAATTGGGAACCAGCAGAGATGGGTTGTCCTGCAGTGTCTGAGGATTTTTCCATTCTCTCCAAACAGGAAAGAAAAGAGGGAAAGGAATGTCTTGGAGGTCCAAATAATTACCGAAAGAGTTGGGAAAAAAAATAACACATGGCCACTCTGAAATAATTCAAAGTTCCACCACTTGGATTGGGGGTGTCGGAGAAAGATCAAGGGTTTAAAATATTTGAAAAAGGAAGGAACTTTAATTGCAAGTGGGTTGCCGTTAATTCCCAAATAAATGGAATATTTTTATAATAGCTCCCTAAATATTTGGAGGGTATGTTTTAAAGAGAAACCACCATGTGAGTTCCCTAGATTTAAATAGATCGAAAGATCTATGCAATTTATTTAGTTGAGTTTTAAAAAAATGAAATGGCATGATGGCATGATGACATGATGCAACGCACATGATGCAAAGATGAATGCAACAGAAAAAACAAATCACCCGACGAAACTCGGAAAACATTGAAGGCATCTGAAGCATCGGTCTTGGGGCGTCACAACACTCCACCACTACGAGAGGATCTCGTCCCGAGATCTAGGATGGCACCAGAGAGAAAACGGAAGATGAAGAGGTAAAACAAAGTTGCTTCTTTGACAAACGAGTGAAACCAAAGAACCTTGAGAGGTTAAACAATTTTGAGAAAAGAATACAATGTAGATGAACGAAGTTGAAAACACTCCGTTAGAAAAGACTTACAAGAACAAATTCGGACAGCACTCTGGTTGAAAAGTGATGCAAGACTTGATAAGGCGAAAAGAACTTGAGCAGAGGACACAACATTCCGGTTAAATGGATAAGCATGAAAAGAACACGGTCCTCACAATTCGAGCTGATGAGTGAAAAGAGAAACATCATAAAGCCTCCGGGAGAAAGAATAGAAGATCGATCACTAGAATAAGAATGGAGAAGAAAATGCCAACTTCTGCCACAAATGAGCTTGGAAAGCACCCTTCCAAGAAGGTTATAACAGAGTTGTTGGAAAAACCCAACAACGAAACGAATAAGCTTGTAGTGGGCTTATGGGAAACTACTCAAAATTATGAGGTGAAACTCTGCCACTAACAGAAACGATAGATTGGATTGACATTAACAAGGAAACGAGAAACTTATTTCATTGGGAGGATAATGAAGAACTTGGGTCATTTATAAGCACCATAAATAGCAACAATCCTTAGGGAAAGCTTTAGGTGAAATATAACCCAATATAGCTCCAATGAATAGATTGATGGATTGAAAAGATCTCGTGAACGAAGAGAAAAATATGGATTTAAATATCTCATTCCTGACAACTTGTGAATCGTGAGACACAAAGGGAAAATTATCAAGAATGATATAACACCACCTCAATAGATTAGATAGAAAGAATTGCACTTTGGAATGCAAGATGAAGAAGGCTTGAACTCCTCAAAACAAACATGTGTTGAGCACCATATTTAATTTAGAGTATGTCTTGGTGGATCATAACTTTAAGATAAATCTTGCAACAATTGAAGAATGAAAACAATCCTTGACGAACCACCATGTATAGCCTCCGTGAAGAACTCCCGTATTAAAAGAATGATCAAACGAAAAGAAAGTTGAAAAGAACTTTGTGAGTAGCCTGGCAACGATTAGATGGAGCTTCGCGATGATATAACCAAGAAAACTTCGAACTCCGAAAACAAAGATGAACAACTCTGGAAAGAAGAAACTAGATCACTTGGATGAAACAATAACAAGAATTATGTTATGCGTATCCTTCACCAATTTAGATTGATGACAAGCAATGGATTTGGCATACTACTTATTCTCGTCGAAAAAGGATTGAAGAGAGATATAGCGCAACTTAGGAAGGTCTTCAATAAACCACCGGTAGGATTTGGGAAGAACGAATGAATTGATACGGTAACAAAGGAAGAGGAATCTTGAATGAACCGCCATAAGAATTGAAAATGAAAGTAGCAAAGGCACAATTCGCTGGGAAGAATTGGAAAACGAAAGAAGATACTTGAGGGGATTTAGATACATGAGAACGGAGAGATCATTAACTGACTAGAGAAAACTTGAGCGATGCATCAGTAAGATTTGGAGAATGAGAGCTGAAAGCTAAGAATGAATAAACCCGAAATGATGGTCTTTGGAGAATCAAACTGAAAAGACTCTTGAATTGATCCGGATGGGTGAAAAGAATTGTCACAATCAAAACCAATTATGAGGAGATGGCATGAAGCTAGTACCATGAATCTTTGGAAGAACGGGTGAGGATTTAAGAGGAACTCTTCCTTGGTCTTCAAATGCAGAGAATGACGATGAGAAACACCACCACTAATTGTTGAGGCACTCCGGAATGAATAATAGAAAGGTTGAACCAACGACGGAAAGAATTTCAAAGATCTTGGAGAAAGGCATAAGACTGATGATAATTCATTCTTACGTCAAACTTTGCAATGAATTTGAGAATAACTCCGGAAAGAATTAGAAGAGTCAGGTAAGATCCTGGAAAAAGACCCGTGGGTTATGTCCCACTCAAAAGAAAACACCATAGAACGATTTAAAAGAAAGATTGCACCGGTTGAATTAAATGGCTTGAATGATTTAAGAACCTTGAAATAACCTGAACGGATTGAGAATGGAAACGTGATTTTTCTGAGATATCTTCAATACTCCAGAACAAATGAATGGCAAGAAGTGGATGATTAAGAGGTGGACCGGCATGAGAAAACATTTGAAACAAGGAAAAGGATATGATCAACACCGAAAACTTGAATTGAATCCGCCGGAGAAGAAAAATAATGAAGAATAATAAACTTGAAGCTCCGTTAGTATCTTCCTGACAATCACGGGATAAGAACGTTGACGGAAAAGAATGGAGAGACTTCCCATCAATAAAAGGATACTTGAATAAGAAATCTGAGTCATTGAAGAAAAAGGGTGGGAGGGCGGGAAAACAAATGCAACTTGGGACGGATGAAGCAAACACCATTGCAAAGAACTGAGAATTGATCAGCCGAATGTTGAAATGATCGGATCCACTTGAAAATAAGCACATCGGTTGAAAAAGAATTGGCGTGACCATCTCGATGATCGAAAAGGGTTAGTACTCCCATAGAAATATGAGAACACCGCTTAGGAAAAGGTATGGAATCAACATTTGACTCCGAAGCAACTCAAATACCAGAACCCAAAACAAAACAAAACAAAACAAAGGATTGGCTTGCAAAATAAACCGGAACGAACATATGATAGATCCCATATCGTATCATGTGTCTGTTGGAAAGATATTCTAGGAGCTACTCGAATTCCCACTTATAAACTCCCGAAACTTTCTGGTTATGCAATCAGGTGTTAGGGATACAGGGGAAGCATCATATCTCACCCAAACTAACAATTCCTACATCCAGCTGTATCCATCCTTCAACACATAACCAAGAATTCGGAAATCGTGTACCTCAACCTTCAAAAAGCATCCGTTATACGAGTTATGGAAATACTCCCGAACTCCCGCCCCAGTACCGGGTGGCGTCGAGGTTATCTCACCAACAACTGCATAAAAGAGATTTTCGATGTCGGCGAACTCAGGTATTCCAGAACTGCAACAATAAAATTGTGACGACAACATCTCGGAGCTCAACTCCCCGGGACACTGCCACAACCCCTAAATTTCAGGAGGCACCAAGAATAATGTTCTCGTCACAAGACTATCGGAATGATTCCAAGATACCCGCGTGATCCTAAGAAAAATCATGAAATTTAAGGCGAGGAGAGTCAAAACTTCTACGTCTGGAGGCCTCACCAGAGCGACGAAGGGACTAAGGAGTAAAAAGAATCCTACTCTCCGATATATATATAATCCTAAGACTCAAAACATTTTGTTCTAGACTCAACAACGTCAATGATTAGATCAAGCAGGGGGCTCCTAAGTCGGGGATGGCTCTAATTACCAACTTGTAATGCCCACAATGCGGCTATATCTCCCACGCGCCGAGGCACGACTTAGAGGCATAACCGCATGGTGGTTTAGTTGCAAGTGGGGTAATCTTCACACAATCCCATGTACTGAATAAGAAAGGGATAAAGAGTTGGCTTACAATCTCCACTTCACACAAATAAAAAGTTAAACATACATCATCCAGAGTACAGCCAAAGGTCCGACTACGGAACCAAAATAAAGGAAGACAACCCCAAATGCGAGATCCCCAATCGTCCCAACTGGGCTCCACTACTGATCAACAGGAAACAAAACCAAACAACGGCTTAAATAATCTTGATCTCGCGGGTGTGAGATTGCTGAGTCCTCGTGATTCACAGATACTTCCAAATAGTTGCAGGTGCCGATGATACGAGTGCAGGTGCCGCAACCCAGCTCAAGTGGGAGCTCGATGAAGACCTTGATTGTTTTTTTTTGTTTCCTGTTGATCAGTAGTGGAGCCCAGTTGGGACGATCGGGGATCTAGCATTTGGGGTTGTCTTCCTTTATTTTGGTTCCGTAGTCGGACCTTTGGCCATACCCTGGATGATGTATGTTTAACTTGTTATTTGTGTGAAGTGGCGATTGTAAGCCAACTCTTTATCCCTTTCTTATTCAGTACATGGGATTGTGTGAAGATTGACCCACTTGCGACTAAACCACCATGCGGTTATGCCTCTAAGTCATGCCTCGACACGTGGTAGATATAGCCGCATTGTGGGCGTTATAGAGGAGTCCCGAGGCATCAGGCAAAGGTTTCCATATCGGTGCAACAAGACCAAGACCAGTAGGACGGCAGGATTGAGGTCATCGCGGAGCCCACGACGGCATCACCACCAGAGCCTTTGGCAGGCGAAGACCACCTTTTGTCAGGATAGCTTGTACTAGGTGTCCCCCTTCGAATTGGCCATTGTGGGATCCCTTCCCGCCTAATATTTGGGAAGAGGATCAGGGCCTCTATAAATAGGACTAGCCTCCACAATAGGAGGGGAGAGCGGGGATCGGGGAGGTGGGATCGGATCCATTCCACCCTGATACGCACCAGCTCACTGAGCTTAAGAACACCTCTCCTCAGGAGGCAGTTCTTCCCCTGTAATTGTTCATCCTCAGCCTACAAGGCAATCCACCACACGACACTGGAGTAGGGTATTACACCACATCGGTGGCCCGAACCAGTATAAACTCTTGTGTCCCTTGTTCTTCGAGTTCGACGAGCTGTGCTTTGGGATCATGGTGAGTGAGTGAGCTAGGGAGAGGGAGAGATCTTGGTGCGCACTCCTAAGTTCGAACCTTAAGTGTTTTGCCGGAACCCGAAATCCGACATTTCGCGCGCCAGGTAGGGGTGCACTGAAACTTTCCTTCCGTTGATCCACATTCTGCCACTCCACCACGTCCATGGAAGATGTGCGTCGAGCTCGCTCCGAGCGCCAGGTCGCCCTGGCCGCCCACATCGCTCAGACAGCCCCTGTCGGCGGCCCCCCCATTGTTCTCCATCACCCGCCACCAACGCCGATACCGGCCCGGCGGGAAACGAGCAGCAAGCATTTTTGCTGCACCCCTCTGTGCGGCGGGACGGCTGCACCGCCACCCCGTCGCTGACTCCGGCCGGCTCATCGTCCCACGCTCGCCGCGCGCCCACAGACGCGCGGGCCGTGCTACTCATGGCACGCGAGCTCCTACTCTACCGCCCGATTGACGACCTCTACGAGGACTGGCTGGACCGCATCGCTGAGCTCGTCAGTGCCGTTGGGGGCTCACATGCACCGTCTCTCTCTCGCTACCTCGCCCTCCCCCAGCCGCAGGTGATGTATCCCATGGAGCGCCTCCGCCACTTCCACACCAAGACGGCGCCCTGGCACCAAGACGTGCGGCTCCTCGGCGCGATCCACCGCGTAGGGCGCCCGCACATGAAGAAGGAAGCTGCCAAGAAGTTCCCCGGCCGCAAGAAAATGCGCCTGCACTCCCGGCGCCACCATGTCAAGACCGTGTGCCTCCTGCGATGGCGATGCACAGGAATCAAGGGCAGGCCCCGCCTCTGCAAAGGGCCCCATTGGCCACAGCAGACTGCCACGCCTTCACTCCAGAGCTACGTAGTGTTGTCTGGCCAGGCAAGAAGCCAGACCTGCCTCGCCGCTACGACGGCACCCCCGACCCTGCAGTGTTCTTGCAGCTCTACGAGCTGAGCATCGAGGCAGCCAACGGCGACGAGAAAGTCATGGCGAACTGGTTCCCCAAGGCTCTCAAGGACGGTGCTCGCTCGTGGCTCCTGAACATGCCCCCAGGGTCAATCTCTTCCTCGGGTGAGATGCGCAACCGCTTCATCGCCAACTTCCAGGGCACTCGCGACCGCCATCCAGCCGCGGGTGACCTGCGCCACATCAAGCAGCAGCCAGGAGAGACCCTGCAGAAGTACATCCAGCGCTTCAACAGCGTTCTCCTCAAGATCCCCAAGGTGACGGATGAGACCATCATCTTAGCATTTTCTGAGGGCGGCCGTGATGTTAAGATGAATGACGAGCTCGCCATCCACGAGGAGCTATGCACGGCTCTGGAGATGTTCAACATGGCGACCAAGTGCGCAAGAGCTGAGGAAGGGCGCCTCTCCCTCCTCGAGCTCCCTGTTGCCGACCTAGAAGAGAAGAAAGCCAAGGCCAAGGACGTGAAGCGCAAGGGAGTTGCCGGGCTCGCGACGGAGCCAAACACGAAGCGCGGCCAGGACCACCCCGAGTCGTCCAGGAGCAGCCATCCGTTCTGCGCCTTCCGCAACATACACAGCCACAACACCAATGATTGTCAAGAGCTCAGGGCCATCCAAGATGGATGCTTCGATCGACGCCCCAAGCGCAACGACTGGGGCAATGGCCGAGGAGGAGGACTAAGTGGAGGATGCTGGCACGACCGCGGCCCCCGCCAGGAGTGGCGCGACTGGCCTTGTAAGGACCACTGGCAGGAGCAACCTCGTGAGGGTGCACGGAGGGACCATCCTCGCGAGGACCGTCCTCAGGGCGATCCTGGCCTCCCTCCGCTGCCACCACCACCAAGAAGGAACGACGACCACCATCAGGATGAGGGGGCTGGGGGCTTCCAGGAGCCGCGTGCTATCGCATGCATCTTGGGCGGTGCTCAGGCCCCAGTTTCCCAGCGCGCCTTCAAGCAGTTTGCTCTTGAGGTGAACGCGGCCCTCCCCAAGCTCGAGGCCACGCGCCCGCTCAGGTGGTCCAAGTACACCATCACCTTCATCCCGACGGACCAGCTCAAGTGCACGGCAACCGTCGGCGTCCTCCCGATGCTCTGCTCACCCGTCATCAGCAACGTCCAAGTCACGGAGACCGTCATCGACGGCGGCACAGTGCTCAATGTCCTGTCTGTCGAGACGTTCGACGGCCTTCAAGTGCCCTATGATCAGCTGCAACCTACCAAGCCTTTCTCAGGAGTAACTGATGGCTCCACCACCCCGATAGGGCAGATCCGCCTCCCTGTCACCTTTGGCCAGTGCGACAACTACCACACCGAGCTCATCGACTTCGACGTCGCCCACATCCGTCTGCCATACAACGCCTTCCTTGGGTATCCAGCATTGGCCAAGTTTATGGCGGTGACCCACCACGGTTACAACATCCTCAAGATGCCGGGGAGTGGAGGCATCATCACGGTCCCCTGCGAAGAAAGAGATTTGGTGTGCTCCCTTGAGCGCGCCTTCCAAGCCACTACGATCGAAGACCCAGACTACGTAGGCACCCCGTACACTCCTAAGGCCATCCCCAAGAAGAATAAGAAGCTGCTCCACCCAGGGCTTCGGGAGAGCGGTGTACCCAGTGGCACCACCTCAGGATCCGTGCCCGTAGCTGGGGCGCCACCCTCCCTCGCATAGGAAGGCACGCCCGGCGCCCTCCTCGGGCAAGGCTCGAGGGCTCTCTTCTGGAGGGCCTCGGACCTGGCCAACATCACGAGGGAGGCGCTTGGGCACCACGTGGAGGCGTGCTTCGCTGCATGTTTCCCTCAAGAGGGCACAAGGCAAGGAGCGCCAGGTGCTCAGGAGTTCATCGCCCAGGCAATCTAGGGGCTTCAAGAAGAAAGGACCATATGCGGCGACCGCCGCCCACCACCCGGCGCAGCTCCCCATCATGGCGAGGACGGCGGGCTGCATGTCTGCGTCGACATTCCAGGGCTCAATAGGGCCTCGTCTCAAGAGCGCTTCTGGCCTTCGCACGCTGGCCGGTACGAGGGCCCACCTCACAGCTACGTCCGCATGCCGTTTGGCTTGCCGAACACGGCTGTCACCTACCAGCGGCATCTACGGAGCATCCTGGTGGCTCAGGAGGCCAGGCACCACGCCGTCCTGGCAGAAATGGCGACGATCCTCAAGGAACCACCCAATCCCCCAGAGCCTCCTGAGGCTCAGGGCCCTGGTGGCTAGTGAGGAGCAACTCCTTCAGCGCGCATCATCAGCTACTTCAACACTCCTTCGACAACGGTACCAGGTGACATTTTCCAGTTTACTCAGCTGGGAGCGCCCCTCGGGCTGCATCATTCCCAAGTCGCACGGGCTTGCCCGTGCGGCATGCTTCTTTTTGCATCTTTAGCTTACCCTGCCAGGGGCGCCCCTTGGGCTACATCATCCCCAGGCCGCTCGGGTCCGTCCCAGTGGCATGTATCGCTTTTACATCTATCTGAACTAGCTCATGTCCTTGCATGGTTCTCTTACAACTATCGCTTGTCTGATTACATCTCGCGGCATCCATGTAGCTGACCAATCTCATGTTTACCCCATGGCGAAAACACCACATACTGGCACGGCGCTTGTGTTCGGTCCGTCCCTGCAACGCTGATAAATCTGAGAGATCAAGCTCTGGCCTGCAGCCCGCTCCGCACACGTCACCTCATCAGATCCTCAGTGCCTTCGTCTTCTTATGGAGCAATCAGCAGCTGGGTAATAGCGCAACCATGGGCTATGCTCTCTCACCGACTAACCTGCAGGGACCTCCCGAGGATGACATCGGGTGGTACCGCGGGCTCCTTCTTTTCCCATGCAATTCGCTTGCGCGTTAAAGGGGGGCACCTGAGCATCGCGCCTCAGGAGCCCTGACTAGCTCTCTAGCCCTCACCCTGGCCTTGACCACGACATCGCGACCTGGCATACCAGCGGCGGCTGAGCTCACTCAAGGGCCGGGACCCGAGGACATAGAGCACACGGAAGAGCATGCTAAAGAAGGGAAAACTCGCACGGGCCTAACACAGCTACACTATGGCTATTGACGCACGAGCCTGGCGCAGCAAAAGGAATCGACTTTGGACCTCTAAGATAAGTTTCACACTCGGGTTGGCCAAGCGCTGCGGCATAGGATTCTCGTCTCTTACAGCCTTGCTATGGCGGCGCCGCCTTCCTTTCCCATCCTTAGGTAGCTCCTTGCGTGCTAAAGGGGACCTATTGAGCATAGCGCCTCAGGAGCTCTTACTGGACCTCGGGCCTCTCACCTCCTTGCCTTGACCATGACATTGCGACCTGGCATACCAGCGACGGCTACAGCCTGCCTGGGGACTGGGACCTGTCGGCGTAGAGCACCAAGCCACCACGAGGTTGGAAAGGGGGGACTGAGCCAAAGCAGGACATGTAGTTGTACATCATCATAATAAGGACAATATTAACCAAAGGGCATTACATATCCTTTACATGCCCCCATGGGGTTCATCTCGATTCCTCGTAGGGAACAAAAGAAGAAGGTTTCTAGGAGCCCTATCTACAAGCGTCAACGCCACTGACGCCATCATCAACAGTGGGCCACGGGAGGCTGATGCCAACCCCATCCAGATCAACGATGGCAGCGGGCACACGCCGCAGCCGAGCTCCGGACATGGCGAGAGCTAGGGGCACGTAACTGTCGTCACTCGTCTCCGGAGTCTTGTAGGGCTCAGGAGAGTCGCTGGAGTCCCAAGCGCCGTCGCTACTGCTGGTGGAGCTGCTAGCTAGGCCAGCGGCAGGCCCCGCTCCTACCGTTGTGCCGTCCCGATGACCCCCTCTAGGGCAGCACTCCAGGCGGCGGCCTTACTCGTCAAAGACCTTGAAGAACATCATGGAGACGCCATCGTATTCGAAGTGGATGGCGAGGGCGCCCTCCGCATGGCAAACCCGGGCGACCTCATTCCATCCGCAGATCATGAAGATCTTGCCCGGGGAGACGACCTCAACCTCCGCCCCCGTCGCTGGGGCATCGCACTCAATGTGCTGCAACCATAGCTTGAGGGGACCCCTCGGTGGCATTTCGGCGGAGAAGAACGGCAGGAACGGGATCCACGTACGCGGTGGCATCGCTGCCCACACCACGAGTTCACGCGAGGAGCCCTCGGCGTGGGTTTGCGGGGCGGCGGCACGCGCCACCACTGCACGGGCACTGCGGCCGTGGTGCAAGGGGCGATGGTCCCTGCCTCCTCCTCTGGAGTTCGCTGCTTGGGCGTACAAGGGCAGCGGATAGCCTGGGGGAGGCCATTCGTGCCAAGGTCTCGACACCTCTGGCCTTACGATGACATCGCGAGGGCGGGCAAGCCTCTTCTTCGGCGGGAGAGGCCCAAGCTCTTCACGGGGGGCTTTTCCCTTCTCAGCGGTGGAAAACCTCCATATCGGTGCCATGGATGACGAAGCGAATCAAGGAAGAAGAAGCAAGTGGAACATAGGAAGATATGGGTAACAGGGGCTCCGCCCCCTCCCCATTTATAGTGGAAGAAGGCCAACCGACGACCCCCACGATCGCAGGTAATGATGGCTTTTCTGCATGCACCAGGGACTCGCCAAGTTGGGCAGTTGCCGTGGCAGCGTGGGGAAGTGGAGACGCCCATGCCCCGTCAGTCGCCACGCGTCAATCAAGTCAGCGGGAGATTGGGGCCCACGGCGCTCCGCACTTGCCCCTCGGCTTTGCCTCGAAGCCAAGTCCGAGCGCGCCTTGGGCCCGGGGGCTACTGTCGGTGTTCTGGGAATGGGGGTCCCCAGACTTGCCTGCCTGCGGCCCACGGCGTGGCTCCTCTAGCGGCCTGGTAGGGCCTATCTTCACCAGCAAACATTCAAGAGGGGCCAAGCCTCGCGAGGCGGACGACACAAGACCTCCTCAGGGGCAGCCTCACTATGCTGGCTCGCGAGGAGCGGAGAGATCAAGTTGAGGGGCACGTCGTGAGGTTCCCGTGACATGAGCCATGACGACCAAGGCTAGGCGGGTGCCTGCAGGCACAGAGTACCAGTTGCCTCTTTGGTGCTAAAGGTGCTGGTGCAGACGAGGAGTCCGGAGGCATCAGGGAAATGTTTCCATATCGGTGCAACAAGACCAAGACCAGCAGGATGGAGGTCATCGCGGAGCCCACGATGGCGTCACCACCAGAGCCTTTGGCAGACGTAGACCAACTTTTCTAAGGATAGCTTATACTAGTTGTCCCCTGATATGTCCATTTTGCATCATGCTTTTATATCGATATTTATCGCATTATGGACTATTATTTCACTTTATGTCACAATACTTATGGCTATTCTCTCTTATTTTACAAGATTTACACAAGGAGGGAGAATGCCGACAGCTGGAATTCTGGTCTGGAAAAGGAGGAAATATTAGAGACCTATTCTGCGCAACTCCAAAAGTCCTGAAACTCCACGGAACGTCTTAAAAGAAATAAAGAAAAATCCATGCCAAAGATGAAGGCCAGGGGGCCCACACCCTGCTCACGAGGGTGGGGGGCGCCCCCCCTAGGCCGCGCCCCCTATCTCGTGGGCCCCCTGGTGGCTGTCCGATGCCCATCTTCTCCTATATGAGGTCTTTCGATGAGAAAAAAATAAAGAGGAACTTTTCGGGACGAGACTCCGCCGCCACGAAGCGGAACCTTGGCGGATCCAATCTAGAGCTTTGGCAGAGTTGTTTTGCCGGGGATACTTCCTTCCCGGAGGGGGAAATCATCACCATCGTCATCACCAACGCTCCTCTCATCGGGAGAGGGTAATCTCCATCAACATCTTCACCAGCACCATCTCATCTCCAAACCCTAGTTCATCTCTTGTATCCAATTCTTGTCTCAAAGTCCGGGATTGGTGCTAGTAGGTTGCTAGTAGTGTTGATTACTCCTTGTAGTTGATGCTAGTTGGTTTAATTGGTGGAAGATCATATGTTCAGATCCTATATGCATATTATTACCCTCTGATTATGAACATGAATATGCTTTGTGAGTAATTACGTTCGTTCCTGAGGACAAGGGAGAAGTCTTGCTATGAGTAGTCATGTGAATTTGGTATTCGTTTGACATTTTGATAAGATGTATGTTTTCTAGCCTCTAGTGGTGTTATGTGAACGTCGACTACAAAATGCTTCACCATTATTTGGGCCTAGACGAAGGCATTGGGAAGTAATAAGTAGATGATGGGTTGCTAGAGTGACAGAAGCTTAAACCCTAGTTTATGCGTTGCTTCGTAAGGGCCTGATTTAGATCCATATGTTTCATGCTATGGTTAGGTTACCTTAATACTTTTGTTGTAGTTGCGGATGCTTGCAATAGAGGTTAATCATAAGTGGGATTCTTGTTCAAGTAAGAACAGCACCCAAGCACCGGTCCACCCACATATCAAATTATCAAAGTATCGAACGCGAATCATATGAACGTGATGAAAACTAGCTTGACGATATTCCCATGTGTCCTCAGGAGCGCTTTTCCTATTATAAGAGTTTGTTCTGGCTTTTCCTTTGCTACAAAAGGATTGGGCCACCTTGCTGCACTTTATTTACTTTTGTTACTTTTTGCTCGTTACAATTTATCATATCACAAAACTATCTGTTACCACTTATTTCAGTACTTGCAGAGAATACCTTGCTGAAAACCGCTTATCATTTCCTTCTGCTCCTCGTTGGGTTTGACACTCTTACTTATCGGAAGGACTACGATAGATCCCCTATACTTTTGGGTCATCAAGACTCTTTTCTGGCGCCGTTGCCGGGGAGTGTAGCGCCTTTGGTAGGTGGAATTTGGTAAGGAAAAATTTATATAGTGTGCTGAAATTTACTGTCACTTGTTACTATGGAAAGTAATTCTCTGAGGGGCTTGTTCGGGGTATCTTCACCCCGTCCTGTAGAGCAAAGACTTGCTCCTCAACCTACTGAACCTATTGAAAATGAAACTCCTGTTGAATTTCCTGCAGCTATGTTGGAAAAACTGCTAGCTAACCCTTTTACAGGAGATGGAACAAAGCATCCTGATGAGCACTTAATATATGTGGATGAAGTTTGTGGATTATTTAAGCTTGCAGGTATACCCAATGATGTTGCTAAGAAGAAGGTCTTCCCTTTATCTTTGAAGGGAGACGCATTGATATGGTATAGGCTATGTGATGATATGAGATTCTGGGACTATAAAAGATTGAAGTTGGAATTTCATCAAAAGTATTACCCTATGCATCTTGTTCATCGTGATCGCAATTACATATATAATGTCTGGCCTCGCGAAGGAGAAAGCATCGCTCAAGCTTGGGGGAGGCTTAAATCAATGTTATATTCATGCCCCAATCAAGAGCTCCCGGGAGAAATAATTATGCAAAGTGTTTATGCTCGGCTTTCTGAAAACAATCGAAACATGCTTGATACTTCTTGTGCTGGCTCTTTTATGATGAAGACTATTGAATTCAGATGGAATTTATTGGATAGAATTAAACGCAACTCTGAAGATTGGGACCTCGACGAAGGTAAGGAGTCAGGTATGACACCAAATTTGATTGTGTTAAATCTTTCATGGATACCGATATTTTCCGTAAGTTTAGCACTAAATATGGACTTGACTCTGAGATAGTAGCTTCTTTCTGTGAATCTTTTGCTACTTATGTTGATCTCCCTAAGGAGAAGTGGTTTAAATATCATCCTCCCATAGAAGTAAAAGTAGCTGCACCTATTAAAGTTGAAGAAAACACTGTCACTTATAATGATCCTATTGTTCCTACTTCTTATATTGAGAAACCACCTTTCCCTGTTAGAATAAAGGATCATGCTAAAGCTTCAACTGTTGTTCGTAAAAGCAATATTAGAACTTATACACCTCCTGAACAAGTTAAAGTAGAACCTAATATTGCTATTGTTAAAGATCTCTTGTCTAATAATATTGATGGGCATGTTATTCAGTTCGAAGGTGAAACTGCTAGAATTGCTAAACCTTGTGCTAAAGATAAACATAGACCCGTGGTAGGCGTGCCTGTTATTTCTGTTAAAATAGGGGATCATTGTTATCATGGCTTATGTGATATGGGTGCTAGTGCTAGTGTTATACCGCATACTTTATATGAATAAATTAAGAATGAAATTGCACCTGCTGAGTTAGAAGATATTGATGTCACAATTAAACTTGCCAATAGAGATACTATTTCAGCAATGGGAATTGTCAGAGATGTTGAAGTCTTGTGTGGGAAAACTAAATATCCTGCTGATTTTCTTGTTCTTGGTTCCCCACAAGATAGTTTTTGTCCCATTATATTTGGTAGACCCTTCTTAAATATGGTCAATGCTACCATAGATTGCACAAAGAATGTTGTTACTGTTGGCTTGGATGATATGGTTCATGAGTTCAATTTCTCTAAATTTAGTAAACAACATCATCAGGAAGAATTACCTAGTAAGGATGAAATTATTGGTCTTGCTTCTATTGCAGTACCTCCTAGTGATCCTTTAGAACACTATTTGCTAGACCATGAAAATGACATGTTCATGAATGAAAGAAGGGAAATAGATGAAGTATTCTTTAAACAGGAACCTGTTCTGAAACACAACTTGCCTGTTGAAATCTTAGGGGATCCTCCTCCACCCAAGGGTGATCCCGTGTTCGAGCTTAAACCTTTGCCTGATAATCTTAAATATGCTTATCTTGATGAAAAGAAGATATATCCTGTTATTATTAGTGCTAACCTTTCATAGCATGAAGAAGAAAGATTATTGAAAACTCTGAAGAAGCATCGTGCTGCTATTGGATATACTCTTGATGATCTTAAGGGCATTAGTCCCACTCTATGCCAACATAAAATAAATTTGGAAGCAGATGCCAAACCAGTTCGTGATCCTCAACGACATCTGAATCCTAAAATGAAAGAAGTGGTAAGAAGAGAAATACTAAAGCTTCTGGAGGCAGGTATAATCTACCCCGTTGCTGATAGTGAGTGGGTATGTCCTGTCCATTGTGTCCCTAAGAAGGGAGGTCTTACTATTGTTCCTAATGATAAAGATGAATTGATTCCACAAAGAATTATCACAGGTTATAGGATGGTAATTGATTTCCGCAAATTAAATAAAGCTACTAAGAAAGATCATTACCCCTAACCTTTTATTGATCAAATGCTAGAAAGATTATGCAAACACAGACACTATTGCTTTCTAGATGGTTAGTCTGGTTTCTCTCAAATACCTGTGTCGGCTAAAGATCAATCAAAGACTACTTTTACATGCCCTTTTGGTACTTTTGCTTATAGACGTATGCCTTTTGGTTTATGTAATGCACTTGCTACCTTTCAAAGATGCATGATGGCTATATTCTCTGACTTTTGTTAAAAGATTTGTGAGGTTTCCATGGACGACTTTTCTGTCTATGGTTCCTCTTTTGACGATTGCTTGAGAAATCTTGATCGAGTTTTGCAGAGATGTGAAGAAACTAATCTTGTCTTGAATTGGGAAAAGTGCCACTTTATGGTTAATGAAGGTATTGTTTTGGGGCACAAAGTTTCTGAAAGAGGTAATGAAGTTGATAAAGCCAAGGTTGATGCTATTGAAAAGATGCCATGTCCCAAGGACATCAAAGGTATAAGAAGTTTCTTTGGTCATGCTGGGTTTTATAGGAGGTTCATTAAGGACTTCTCAAAAATTTCTCGGCCTCTGACTAATTTATTGCAAAAAGATATACCATTTGTCTTTGATGATGATTGTGTAGAAGCATTTGAAATACTTAAGAAAGCATTAGTCTCTGCACCTATTGTTCAGCCACCTGATCGGAATTTACCCTTTGAAATTATGTGTGATGCTAGTGATTACGTTGTAGGTGCTGTTCTAGGGCAAAGAGTCGATAAGAAATTAAATGTTATTCATTATGCTAGTAAGACCGTAGACAATGCTCAAAGAAATTATGCTACTACTGAAAAAGAACTTTTAGCAGTTGTATTTGCTAGTGATAAGTTCAGATCTTATATTGTTGATTCTAAAGTAACTATTCAAACAGATCATGCTGCTATTAAATATCTTATGGAAAAGAAAGATGCTAAACCTAGACTTATTAGATGGGTTCTCTTGCTACAAGAATTTGATTTGCATATTGTTGATAGAAAGGGAGCTGAGAACCCCGTTGCAGACAACTTGTCTATGTTAGAAAATATTCTTGATGACCCACTACCTATTAATGATGACTTTCCTGATGAGCAAGTAAATGTTATAAGTACTTCTCGTAGTACTCCATGGTATGCTGATTATGCTAATTATATTGTTGCTAAGTTTATACCACCTAGCTTTACATACCAACAAAAGAAAAAGTTCTTCTATGATTTGAGACATTACTTTTGGGATGACCCACATCTTTATAAAGAAGGAGTAGATGGTGTTATTAGGCGTTGTGTACCTGAGCATGAATAGGAACAGATCCTACGCAAGTGTCATTCCGAGTCTTATGGAGGACACCACGCTGGAGATAGAACTGCACATAAGGTATTGCAATCTGGTTTTTATTGGCCTACTCTCTTCAAGGATGCCCGTAAGTTTGTCTTGTCTTGTGATGAATGTCAAAGAATTGGTAATATTAGTAGACGTCAAGAAATGCCTATGAATTATTCACTTGTTATTGAACCATTTGATGTTTGGGGCTTTGATTATATGGGACCTTTTCCTACCTCTAATGGATACACACATATTTTAGTTGCTATTGATTACGTTACTAAGTGGGTAGAAGCTATTCCAACTAGTAGTGCTGATCATAACACTTCTATTAAAATGCTTAAAGAAGTTATTTTCCGGAGGTTTGGAGTCCCTAGATATTTAATGACTAATGGTGGCTCACACTTTATTCATGGTGCTTTCCGTAAAATGCTAGATAAATATGATGTTAATCATAGAATTGCATCCCCTTATCACCCACAGTCTAGTTGTCAAGTAGAGTTGAGCAATAGAGAGCTCAAATTAATTTTGCAAAAGACTGTTAATAGGTCTAGAAAGAATTGGTCTAAGAAATTTGATGATGCATTATGGGCTTATAGAACTGCATACAAAAATCCTATGGGTATGTCCCCGTATAAAATGGTCTATGGAAAAGCATGTCACTTACCTCTCGAACTAGAACATAAGGCATATTGGGCTATTAAAGAGCTCAACTATGATTTTAAACTTGCCGGTGAAAAGAGGTTATTTGATATTAGCTCACTTGATGAATGGAGAACCCAGGCTTATGAAAATGCCAAGTTGTTTAGAGAAAATGTTAAAAGATGGCATGACAAAAGGATACAAAAGCGTGAGTTTAATGTAGATGATTATGTATTGCTATACAACTCTCATTTAAGATTTTTTGCAGGAAAACTTCTCTCTAAATGGGAAGGCCCCTACGTCATCGAAGAGGTCGATCGTTCCGGTGCCATAAAAATCAACAACTTCGAGGGCACAAATCCAAAGGTGGTAAACGGTCAAAGAATTAAACATTATATCTCAGGTAATCCCATAAATGTTGAAACCAATATTATTGAAACCATAACCCCGGAGGAATACATAAGGGACACTTTCCGGAACGTTTTAGACTCCGAAAAGGAATAGGTATGTGGTACGGTAAGTAAACCGACTCCAAAACAATTTTTAAGGCAATATTTCTCCGTTTTGGAATATTTAGAAAAATAGAAAAATAAGTAGCAATCCGGGAAGGACACGAGGGCCCACGAGGGTGGTGGGCGCGCCCTACCCCCATGGGCACGCCCCCTACCTCGTGAGCGCCTCGTGTGCTTTCAGACTCCGTTTTCTTGCACGTTACGTATTTTGGTCGGTAAAAATTCATTATATATTCTCCCGATGGTTTTGACTCTCGTATCACGTAAACCTCCTCTATTCTTGTTTCGAGCTGTTTCCTGTCAGGGTTTCTCAGGCTAGGCATCATGCCGTCTCCCTCCTCCAACAATGGTGACAACAATGCTTGGCTAATGAAGATAGATTTGAAGAGGGAAGAACCCACGAGGGTCAACAAGGGTGAAAGGATCAAGAAGGCCACGGAGGATCAAGCTCCAGTAGCAAAAGACACCCTTCAAATTGATTATAACCTTCTTGCCCCAACTGAGATCGAAGCTTTCAAGATGATTGATTTAGCTCGGGTTCAAAACAAGTATCTCACACAAGAAAATATTTTGTTGAAGGAGCATATTGTTGCACTCAAGGGCATTATTCGCAAGCTGGAGGACCTCTTACGCTCGATGTGCGATTATCCATCACCGCCACCTTCTTCACTAACAAAGAAGGAGACATGATCACATGGGAATGGGCACCCCCCTTGGCAACTGCCAAGCTTGGGGGAGGTGCCCCGGTATCGTATCACCATCACAACTCCTATCTTTACCGTTTCCTTAGTTTGATCCTATTAGTAGTATCTTGATCTAGTAGAATAAAGTTTATGGCATGATCTAGTTTTGAGTTTTGCTTTATGATCCCTCTATGTAATCGAGTCTGTGAGTTATATATAATAAAGATTAGTGTTGAGTCAAGGGCTTGATTATTTTGCCATGATCTTGGGTGAATAAAAGAAATAAGAAAAGAATAAAAGAAACAAAAAGTTCATATTGATCTTATTGAGAGTAATGACTTCACATAGAAAGAGTATGATGATTAAAAGTTGTTGGGAGTTGGCAGACATAGCTTTGGTCATTGTTGTAGTTAATAGGAAGTAATAAGGAAAGAGAGGTTTCACATATAGATATATTATCATTGACATCTTTTATGATTGGGAGCACTCATTAAAATATGACATGCTAAAGAGTTAATGTTGGACAAGGAAGACAACATAATGAGTTATGTCTTTATTATATCTGAGATAAAGTATGTTGTCATGGTTCCTCTAACTTGTTGAGCTTGCCTATCCCCCTCATGCTAGCCAAATTCTCAGCACCAACTAGAAATACTACTTGTGCTTCCAAATATCCCTAAACCAGTTTTGCCATGAGAGTCCACCATATCTACCTATAGATTGAGTAAGATCCTTCAAGTAAGTTGTCATCGGTGCAAAGCAATAAAAATTGCTCTAAATATGTATGATTGATTGGTGTGGGAGAAATAAGCTTTATACGATCTTGTGATGTGGAAGTAATAAAAGTGACGGACTGCATAATAAAGGTTCATATGACAAGGGGCAATATAAAGTGACGTTCTTTCGCATTGAGATTTTATACATCCAACCATAAAAGCGCATGGCAACCTCTGCTTCCCTCTGCGAAGGGCCTATCCTTTATTATTATCTTCTACCTTATGCAAGAGTCATGGTGATCTTCACCTTTTCTTTTTTATTTTATCCTTTGGCAAGCTCGGCATGTTGGAAAGAACATGATATATATATATATATATATATCTAATTGGATGTAGGGGAGCATGAACCATTATTGTTGACATTACCCTTGAGGTAAAAGGTTGTGGGGCAAAACTATAAGCCCCTATCTTTCTCTGTGTCCGATTAAAACTCTGTAACCACAAGTATCGCGTGAGTGTTAGCAATTATGGAGGACTAAATGATAGTTGAGTATGTGGACTTGCTTTTCAGCTCTGACATAAACTCTTTCTGATGTTATGATAAATTGCAATTGCTTCAATGACTGAGATTATAGTTTGTCGGAGTCCAATAAGGTTTATGATTTATACTTTTGCATTGTGAATAGATCATCACTTGAACATAAGTAATCATATGACAAAACCTATATATGTTGCTGTTATAAGAATAATCATGATGCCTTCATGTCCGTATTTTATTTTTATCGACGCCTCTACCTCTAAACATGAGGACATATTTATTGTTATCGGCTTTTCGCTTGAGGACAAGCGAGGTCTAAGCTTGGGGGAGTTGATACGTCCATTTTGCATCATGATTTTATATCAATATTTATCGCATTATGGACTGTTATTTCACTTTATGTCACAATACTTATGGCTATTCTCTCTTATTTTACAAGATTTACACAAGGAGGGAGAATGCCGACAGCTGGAATTCTGGTCTGGAAAAGAAGCAAATATTAGAGACCTATTCTGCGCAACTCCAAAAGTCCTGAAACTCCACGGAACGTCTTAAAAGAAATAAAGAAAAATCCACGCCAAAGATGAAGGCCAGGGGGCCCACACCCTGCTCACGAGGGTGGGGGGCGCGCCCCCCTAGGGCGCGCCCCCCTATCTCGTGGGCCCCCTAGTGGCTCTCTGATGCCCATCTTCTCCTATATGAGGTCTTTCGATGAGAAAAAAATAAAGAGGAACTTTTCGGGACGAGACTCCGCCGCCACGAAGCGGAACCTTGGCGGATCCAATCTAGAGCTCCGGCAGAGCTGTTCTGCCGGGGATACTTCTTTCCCGGAGGGGGAAATCATCACCATCGTCATCACCAATGCTCCTCTCATTAGGAGAGGGCAATCTCCATCAACATCTTAACCAGCACCATCTCATCTCCAAACCCTAGTTCATCTCTTGTATCCAATTCTTGTCTCAAAGTTCGGGATTGGTGCTAGTAGGTTGCTAGTAGTGTTGATTACTCCTTGTAGTTGATGCTAGTTGGTTTAATTGGTGGAAGATCATATGTTCAGATCCTATATGCATATTATTACCCTCTGATTATGAACATGAATATGCTTTGTGAGTAATTACGGTCATTCCTGAGGACAAGGGAGAAGTCTTGCTATGAGTAGTCATGTGAATTTGGTATTCGTTTGATATTTTGATAAGATGTATGGTGTCTAGCCTCTAGTGGTGTTATGTGAACGTCGACTACATAACACTTCACCATTATTTTGGCCTAGAGGAAGGCATTGGGAAGTAATAAGTAGATGATGGGTTGCTAGAGTGACAGAAGCTTAAACCCTAGTTTATGCGTTGCTTCGTAAGGGGCTGATTTGGATCCATATGTTTCATGCTATGGTTAGGTTTACCTTAATACTTTTGTTGTAGTTACGGATGCTTGCAATAGAGGTTAATCATAAGTGGGATGCTTGTTCAAGTAAGAACAGCACCCAAGCACCGGTCCATCCACATATCAAATTATCAAAGTATCGAACGCGAATCATATGAACGTGATGAAAACTAGCTTGACGATATTCCCATGTGTCCTCGGGAGCGCTTTTCCTATTATAAGAGTTTGTTCTGGCTTGTCCTTTGCTACAAAACGATTGGGCCACCTAGCTGCATTTTATTTACTTTTGTTACTTGTTGCTCTTTACAATTTATCATATCACAAACTATCTGTTACCACTTATTTCAGTACTTGCAGAGAATACCTTGCTGAAAACCGCTTATGATTTCCTTCTGCTCCTCATTGGGTGGCCCAACGGCCCAACGGCGGCTGAGGGATGCGCGCGGTCAGGCCCTGCCGACGTAGAATGCTAAGGCCTACTTTAGCGGTTCTTTCCCGCATGCCGTTGGAGCGTCAAGGGGGACTCCTAAGCATCGTGTCTCAGGAGCCTAACTGACCATGTAGCCCCTCACCACTTGGTCCGTCCTGGTGATCCGGACGGCCCAAAGGCAGCTGAGGTATGCGCGGGGTCAGGCCTTGCCGATGTAGAACATCAAGCAAACGGGAAGGAAATCGCGGAGCCCAAATAAATTATTACACAACATATTGCCCCCCCCTGAATGTCAGGTAGATTTAACGCCTCCACGAGGCACGTCTCATGTCACAGGAAATCTCACAGGAAAGTAAAACGAGAAGGACCGCCATTCTTCACCAGCAAGCCTTTTCTTCAACCTTGGGCGCCATCGTCAGGGAGCACCTTCCCGCCGACTGCGTCACCGTCAGCCGTGTCATTCGCCTCGGTCGCAGGATCGGCGGGGCCATCGGTTGGAGGTGCAGACTCGATGGCGAGGAACTTCATCAACAGGGCCTCCACCTGGCCCTCCATGACTGCAGCAGCAGCTGCACTGCACTCCTCCTCCACAAGCTCGAGCAGCTCGCTGGGGTCGGTGTCGGGGTCGCGAAGATGCAAGTGGCTGAAGACGCGCGTCAGAGCCGAAGAAGAAAGCACGCGGGCTTCCCCCTTCACCATGGGGACAATCCCGACGACGACACCCTTGAGCGCCACGACAAGATAAGGAAGCAGCTGGGCAGGGCCTTCATCATCCGTCGCCTACGGCTTCTCCAAGCCCTTCTCGTAGAGTGCCTTCAGTGCCTCGCGGGATCTCTCCTCAAGGGACTTGAAGGCCGTGCGATCCTCTGCAAGAACCTTCGCTTTGGCTTCCAGCTGGGCCTTCTCTGCCTCCACCTCCTGCACCAGCTTCTCCAGGAGGCCGCGCTCTGTGGCCTGCACCCTTGCCAGTTGCTCTAGTTCGGCGTCACGACCAGTGACGACATCTTCTCAGGCCTTCATCTTCTCCTCCTTTGCCTTGCGACTGCGAGCCTTGGCCGCACGCTCATTGCGCATGGTCTCTAGCTCGGCTTCCATTGACCGGGAGCTCTCCTTGGCGGCTTCGGCGTCCTTCAGCACCACCTCATAGGCGGTCGTGGCTCGGTCGGCGGCCCGCTTGTCCTCTTCGGAAGTTGCCACAGCCTGGCCCAACACCGCCCAGAAAGATGCATCGGAATGCAGCCAAACCGAGACCAGCTCTAGGCGCCCCGCCACCAGGCGGCGGTCAGCGCCTTGAAGATCGCCCCGAAGCCGCGCCAGTGTGGAAAGGGCCTCCTCCAAGGCGTCGGGCGAAGCGGAAGGATCGTGAGCCAGCGATTTGACCGAAGGAGGAGGCTGCGCCGTCGCCAAGACCTGTGAACCGGTGATGGCAGGAAGAGGAGCTGGGAGCTCCTGAGCCTCGGCTGCATCGACGGGCGAGCTGGGGGTAGGCGCCTCCGGAGCCGGCTTGGCCGAGGAGATCGCCTTCTCCCGAGAATGGTCCATTGGGCCTCGCTAGGACGAATGGGCGGGAGAAGTATGGGTGCCTTCGCCGCCTTTCTGTGCCAGAGGGGGTGCGGCCAGGCCAGGCTGCTGGGCTCGCGTGGATGTGTCCACCCCCTCTCTCTACTTATTCACCCACAATGTTGGCCTGGTAATGCAAGAGGAGAACATTAGGAAGCAGCAACGAAAGGGAGAGCGAGAACAAAGTCAGGGCGAGATGCTTACTGGTCCACGGTGGCGTAGTCATGTGCCTCTTTAGGAGCACAGAGCCCAAGGGCCTCACGGTCTGGGGCGCCGGTGTGCGGGCCCCAGGAGCAGATGAAGAAGCAGCTGCCGGCCCAGCGGCAGCACAGACGGCGCCAGGGTAGGAGCATCGCCCTGGGAGACCAGTGCCGACCTGCTCTTCGTCGGAACCACGGTCGGCGACTTCTTCTAGGGGGTGACCTTGGACCTTGTGGTGACCCCAGCAGGGGGCCGGAGCTCCCTCACCGGGTGGTCGCCAGCGTCGTCATCGTCAGGCAGGGCGCAGAGGAGATCGACCTTGCGCGGAGGGGAGGTCTCCCCTGTCCCCTCCGGGGTCACCTCTGAGTCCTCCTCCTCCCCGTCAGAGTCGCCGGGGGACACCACCACTAGAGTCATCGCCACCAGGGCCTCAGAGGGCGCTGGCGGCACGAGCCCATGTCCATCAAAGACAAGCATGGCGGCGGCAACCTTCACCCCATTGGGGCGGCGGTACAGAGAAACAAAGTTGTCCGGAGGGTGCCCCTGGTCGTCCCCGACCAGGGAACGGAGAGCCGTGCCCAGTTCCTTGTCACACAAGGCCTCCGGACGCAGGCGGAGGTCGTCACCCTCGTCCCCGAGCTTCCACAAGGGGCACGAGCGCGCCTAGAGCGGAGCCACGCGTTGCGATAGGAATTCCTTGACGATCATGGCCCCCGTCAGCTTTGCCGCATTCGGGTCATCAGGCTTCAGATCAGCAATCATCTTCTCCAGCACATGCTCCGCCCAGGGGTCGGTGAGCCTCGCACGGAACCACCCGTCATGAGACATGGGCATCCCCGTCGGCAGCACAAGCCGGGGGGAACAATTGGCGTCCATCAGGACCCACTTGCTCCCGAAGCCCCCGACCTTCTTCCCGGTCTTCGAGATCACATTGTCTTGTTGGCCGCAACAAAGTTGGCGCACCCCGAGCAATGGCCGTCCTTGATCCAGAGATAGAAGAAGTGGCGCAGCAGTGCCACGGACGGCATCACTGAGACGTATGCTTCATAGTAGAAGGCGAAAATCGACAGAAGGAGGACAGACTTGGGATGAAGATGGAGGGCGTGCAACTTGTAGTGGCTGAGGACAGAGTAGAAGAAGTCAGAGAAGGGGGGAACCAACCTCGCTACAACGCTACTCATGAAGAAGGGATAGAAGGTGTTGCCAGAGGCCTCCGGCTCGGCGGAGCCAACCCGGAGCGCGGTCTTCCTTTTCTCGTTGCTGCCTTCCGCCGTCATCAGGAGTGTGACAGCGAGGTTCTTCTCTGAGACGCTGGGCGCGCTCAGGGCTGGCTCATACCAGGAGGGCAGAAGGGCGGCCCGTGCCTTGCTGGGCGCCATCAATGGCGGGCTTGGAGGAGAATTGGTGCAGATCTAGAGGCTTGAGAAGCAAAGGGCAGGAAAGATGATCTGTAGCAAGATGAAGGCAAGCAATAAAGACACTACGGCACGCGCCAGCCTTTTGTCAGTCGGGTAGTTGTCGAGGCAGCGTGGGGATGCGGAGACGCCCACGTCTTGTCAATCGCCACATGTCAATCAAGGCTGCAGGCGGTTAGGGCCCGGGACGCTTCGGAGTTGGCCCTTGGCTTTGCCGCGAAGCCAAGAACGAGCGCGCCTTGGGCCTGGGGGCTACTGTCGGCGTCTTGTGAACGAGGGCACCCAAGCTTGCCAGCCTGCGGCCCAGGGCATGGCTCCACCAGCAGCCTTGTACGACACATCTTCATCAACAAACACTCAAGACCATCGTGAGGGGCCAAACCTCGCGAGGCGGACGACACAAGACCTCCTTAGGGGCAGCCTCACTAGGCTGGCTCGCGAGGAGCGGAGAGCTCAAGGCGAGGGGCACCTCGTGAGGTTTCCGTGATGTGAGCCATGACGACCAAGGCCAGGCGGGCGCCAGCGGACGCAGAGTGCCAGTTTCCTCTTTGGAGCTAAAGAGGCAAGTGCGGGCGAGGAGTCCCGAGGCGTCAGGCAAAGATTTCCATATTGGTGCAATGAGACCAATACCAGCATGACGGCAAGACGGAGTTCATCACGGAGCTCACGACGGTGTCACCACCAGAGCCTTTGGCAGGCGAAGACCACCTTTTGTCAGGATTGCTTGTACTAGTTGTCCCCCTTCAAATTGGCCGTTGTGGGATCCCTTCCCGCCTAATATTTGGGGAGAGGACCCAGGCCTCTATAAATAGGACTAGCCACCATCTTAGAGCTAGGCGGGGACTGGATCCATTCCACCAAGGCCACCACACAAGCTCACCGAGCTCAAGAACGCCTCTCCTCAGGAGGTTGTTCTTCCCTTGTACTCGTTCATCTCCAGCCTACAGGGCAATCCACCATACCACACCGGAGTAGGGTATTACACTGCAACGGTGGCCCGAACCAGTATAAACTCTTGTGTCACTTGTTCCTCAGGTTCAGCGAGCTAGGCTTTGAGATCGTTGCGAGAGTGTGAGCTCGGGGGCGAGAGATTTTCATGCGCACCCCAGAGTTCGAACCTCAAGGGTTTTGCCACAACTTCTTGTGATCATTAAACGGATCATGAATTACACCCAACGTCTCCAGTTTGGGCGCAGAGACGACAGTTATTTGCCAAGGTTTATAACAATAATGAAGGAGGAACCTTTGAAGTGAAGGGGCATCTTCGATGATGAGCTGTTGTCTTTCGAAACAAATTCCAATGCTTTTAAGGTGAGGCGACGTTATTCGGAGACAACTGATAGGGATTTCTACTCCCAAAACAATCAGCAAGCACTCCAGGGCAGGGCAACTGGAGTGGATGATGCTGTGCAGTGAGGCCTCCGACAGATAAACGAACACAAGGGGAAGTTTTTTCAGCAGTGGGAGTCGAAGCATTTGTACCAGATCGTTTGGTAGATGGCATTGGGCGAAGGTGGCGGTGTGGAGAGAGGAGGAAAAGCGTGAGATGGACAATGGTGGTGTGGGCACAAATTCTTGGTGTTCGATTCTGTGGTAATGGTATAACTCAAATTGCTGGAGTTTTTCGAATTTAAGGGATGTCAGCCAAGTGTCCACCGTGCCGAGTATGGACAGCAGGTAGTGTGTCAGGATGCAGAGGCGTTGGACATGGCCCTGCTGGTGAGAGAAGACGATGTCTTTGAGGAGATCAAATTCAGGAAGGACAGATATCTGATGACAGTCGATATTGAGGGGCGCGGTGCGCCATAGAGGGTGCCACTGACTTGAGAGGACTTGTGTGCAGCAGCAATCCTTGGTGGGGAGAAGCGAGATGATCTCCTCAAGGATGTCGTCCAGGAGATCGCTGATGTGGTCCATCGAAGATTCTACCGGTTCCTTAGATCCAAATGGGGGGGGGGGCTCGCCGCTTCTCCCCGCGCTGCAGGGTGCGGGATCTACAACCGGCGTTGCCGCTGGCGGGAGCCTCGTCCTCTTAGCGCTGGGGCTAGCCGACTCCATTTTCCTTGCGGGCATCGCGCCGAGCTCATGGGTTTGAGCAGAGTAGCCAGAGACGAGCCTAGTGGCAGTGCGAGTGGGGAAAAAGGAGGGTTGGGGTTTTCTGTAGGAGGGGAAGAAGAGGATCATGCGTTTTCTATATGAGTGAGGAAGAAGGTGAGCGGGGGTGTCAGTGTCAAAACCGACGGATCTCGGGTAGGGGGTCCCGAACTGTGCGTCTGAGGCGGATGGTAACAGGAGGCAGGGGACACGATGTTTTACCCAGGTTCGGGCCCTCTTGATGGAGGTAAAACCCTACATCCTACTTGATTTATTCTTGATGATATGGGTATTACAAGAGTTGATCTACCACGAGATCGGAGAGGCTAAACCCTAGAAGCTAGCCTATGGTATGATTGTATGTTGTCCTACGGACTAAAACCCTCCGGTTTATATAGACACCGGAGGGGGCTAGGGTTACACAAGGTCGGTTACAAAAGAGGAGATATACATATCCGTATTGTCTAGCTTTCCTTCCACGCCAAGTAGAGTCCCATCCGGACACGAGACGAAGTCTTCAATCTTGTATCTTCATAGTCCAACAGTCCGGCCAAAGGATATAGTCCGGCTGTCCGGAGACCCGCTAATACAGGACTCCCTCAGTAGTCCCCGAACCAGGCTTCAATGCCGGCGCGCAGTATTGTCTTCGGCATTGCAAGGCGGGTTCTTTTCCAATTTCCAAGTGTTTGTAAGCAGTGTCCGGTCCCATAAATGTTCGGACCTCTTGGCTTCTGTGCCCAATAAGGGCTATCTCCCATGCGTTGAATGAATACGAGGCGCCAGGGCGTTTTTACATTCGGCCCCCTAGCCAGATAAATAAATTGTCTATTAAAGGGACGGGGATTCTTAGATCCGATCCATACCGTCGTCCCCCAGCGAGAATCCATCAGAGCGCGTTTCGGAAAGATCCATTCCAGCATGGTCGACCTCCGCAGCTCCTCCTCCCGCCCCCGTAGCCCTAAGCCCGGTGATTGGGAGAGGTGTTCAGTCCCGGAAAGTCGATTAGTCGAACTGCAGACCAAGGGATTTCTCCCTCCGGCGTATATGGTGCCCGTTCGAGCCAGGCTTGCCACCTACAATGGCGGGGAGCAAGCGGAGAGCTTTCCCTGTCCCTCCATGGGGGAACGGGTTTGCCTTGTTCCTTATTTACTAAGGGGACTCAGATTTCCAATTCATCCATTTCTCCGCGGGCTCCTGGAGTTCTACGGCCTCCAATTACACAATCTCACCCTTGCCTCCATTCTACATATCGCCAGCTATGTTGCTCTCTGTGAGTTGTTCCTAGGCTGCGAGGCTCACTTTGAGCTATGGAAAAGGCTATTCTGCCTCGTCCCTCGCACACAGAGGGAATCACTTTATCAAGTGGGCGGAGCCGAAATATGGCGCATCGCCGATACCGAATACCTGTCCGGTACCCCGAAGAAGCCGTCCGAAGACTGGCCTTCAGAATGGTTTTATATGGAGGTCGTTCCCCTTCCGGACCCTGTTCGGCGGGGTCTTCCTGAGTTCAACAATGCTCCTCTGAAGAAGCGCCGAAGTTGGCGCCCACGGAGCCCCCGGGCGGAAGACAACAGGGAAGTCCTCTATCTGATGAACCGAATCAAAGCACTGGCTCAATCAGGATTGACAATAATCGAAGTTATGTCGATTTGCATAACGCGGGGAGTGCAGCCAGTTCAATATCGTGGGCACCCCTTGTGGGGTTATAACGGGGCGGATGACGCCACCCACTACGGGCGTAAGGGTCCGGACAATGCTGCCGCTCTAGTGAAAATTTTGTCCGAACTGTTCAAGGGTGAAGAAGAGGAGTTCACCCGCATCAAGCCACGGGAGGGATTTTCCATGTACAATCCTCCAAGTTGGGTAACTTATATTTCCCTGCTCCCATTTTTCCCGCATTCTTTGTCGTAAGTATTCACCTTGCCACTTTTGCGGCAGGAACTGCGAAAAGCCATAAAGGAGGTCAACGGCCCTTCTCCACAACCAGAGGACCCTGACCGGGCCCTCGACTCCGGACTTGAAGAAGATTCGGTTATCTCCGTGGAGCTGATAGACCGGCAGTTCTATAAGTTAAGCTGCGACGAAGCCACGGTGGCCATTACGGCCGACTATCCCGGACTGCTCCCTGCATCGCAAGTAAGAAAAACCAAAAAATCCTAACTCCAAAAACTAGGATCCCCTCTTAAACACTTCACCCACCATATACACATGGCATTTTTTTTACAGGGAAGGCATTCGGGACGCCCTGGTGAACCCGCAGCAACTCGCCAACCAGAGGCGTCGAGGCCGGGTAGGCCAAAAAGGAAGGCGGTCGGGACAGAGACGCCAGCGCAAAGGTATAAAAACCCCACTCCTTGGTTGTCGTCTTTCTCAAAATGTAATGACACCCGTGTTTCTTTAATAGAAAAAACGCTCGCCGGAATATGTTCGGCGACGTTGCCGATCACGCCTCCACCAGTCGGGCGCCTGGACCGGACATAGAGGCAGAAGCCGATATGGGGCAGGTGCCGGATAATCCCCCTACAGACGATGCGTATAGATTATCCGTTACTAACTTAGAAGTGGAAAGCGCCATGAATCATAGGCGCCGCCAGGCCGTACTCCGTGACGCTTGTTTCTCACCAGAGGCATTTGATGCCTTCAATTCTGGAGAGGCATACCTCCGTGCTGCTCAAGATGGTCTAGCCAAAGCCACGGATTAGTATGTAAAGGATGTACGGGTGAGCGAATCTGGTGATTTATATGTATCAGTAGCGCCTGAGACTTGAAACAGTTAGCAGAACTGATTTAAGGGTCATCTTTATTGTGCAGGTTCTTACAGAGAAGAATACTAGGCTGTCCCAGGAGCTGGAGGAATGCAAGACCCAACTGCGGGCCACTGTTGCCGCATTGCAGGAACAGAAAAAGCCTCCCGCTGGTAACATTTACTTAAAGAATGATGGTTACCATATAGTGTGCGGCGTGGCTGCAGATCTAACAACAGATGTTGCAGGTGAATCCAGAGAGAATCCGGAGGTCCAGCATGTTACGCGACAGCTAGAGGCTGCCAAACGCGTGCTGACTGAAGTTAGGCGGGAGAAAAACAATCTCCAAGATGCCAATATTAAGCTGAGCGTGGAACTAAAAGACGTTCGGGGCCAGCTTGCAGACTCTGAGAAGGAGAATAAGCGGCTTCGGCACGGCATTTTCAGTAAGTTCTTGAAGGAATCCTTTTAAAGGAGTTCGGCGAAGAAGTCGACTAACAGTGTTATGTCTGTAGGTATGCTGGCGGGTCGTCCCGCGGAGGAAATGCCCGGGTCTGCGGGTGATCTTCTGTCCGAGCTGTCACATCTACACGAACAAGTTCGGCAGGTGATGTAGGGTGTTGCCCAAGCCTTGTGGGCGTCCGTCTCCCTGCCAGAGGGTGTTGCCGAGCTTGCGGAGAAGCTCAAGGGAGCACGGCGGCGCTTTCGATTATGGAAGATATCAGCCTGCCGACAGGGTGCCAGAGAAGCCTGGGCCATGGTGAAGATGCGGTATACCAAGGCAGACCCAAATCACATGGCCGAGGTCGGACCTGTGGGGCCCGACGAAAAAGAGATCCCCGTTAGCTTAGTTTATGGGCAAGTAGAATTAGCCGCAAAGTATTCTCAACAGGATTGTAAGCTAGACCACCTGTTGGATGGTATAGAAGAGGAATTTAGTCAGCCTGCATGACTATGTAATTAAAGTGACATGTATAATGCCTTCTAGCCAGATTGTAAATCATTTGTCGTTGCGGACCTTTTCGCTTCAACCTCCGAGCCCAATAGTCCGGAGTGTATCCGAATACCCGCTCAGTTATATAAGAACCGGGGTATGCGTGGAGACCAGGCGTAGGGGTCATTAGTGCTTTATCAGACAAGTGCCCAACTAGTTATGTTATATTACATGGGTAGTAAGAAACATCTTCTAGGGAGAATAGTTCCGTTAAGGGTTCCTTTCCCTGGGTAGGCATACCCTAAAGTGCATGTCCGGACTGCGATAGCAAACGCAGGAAAAACATCTAGGGGCAGATATCGACAATAAATGAAAATCATCTTTTGTTCATCGACCGAATATTCCCTTAAGAACGCTAGTTTAAAGTGTCCTGGCGGTTTACCGCCGGACGGGTCATAATGCCCAACATATAACCCGGGTTTATAACCAAGGCTGCACTTAAGAATAATCAAATATGAAATATATCATACCTGTGACATTGAATCACATTGTTGGTTTTACCAACTTTTTGTAGTAAAGGTGATAACCCCAATTTTGAGTACTGATGACTCCTTCCATATTGTGCCGGTTTACGATAAAATAGTACCGGGTTGTGATAGACACCGGATTATCCATATATAATACTGGCGACTCGTAGTCAAACCAGACCGGGCTGATAGTCTCCAGATTATAACTTGATCGTGTACTGACAACTTGTAGTTGAAAGCCAAGCCGGGTTAATGAACACCGATTTACTTTATAATAGGATGGTAACAGAAAATCAAACCGGGCAGATAGCCTCCGGATTAAAATGGACCGTGTTCCGTCAATTGACAGTGTGAACCGGTTGAAAACTTTGTCGGTTTAAAAACGCAACAAAAATAAAAGAAACGGTTATCATGGAAAATATTGAAGCAAAGGCAATGATAAAACCATTTGCAAAAAGAGGCTTATTTGAGCTGATCAGATGGTGTTACCATGGTCGGACATGACCAAGCTCCCGATAGGTGTAGCTATGGTTCAAGTCAGCCAGGTCCCCAAATGAAACCGTGGCATTTATGCCGATTAAGTGGCATGGCAATGGTTCGGGTTCGACCAAGCCCCCAAGTGATTCTGTGGCCTTAGGCCGATCAAGAGGCATGACTGGTTCAGACGTGACCAAGTCCCCAAGTGATCTGGTGGCTCTCGCCTATCAAGAGGCGTGACTATGGTTCAGACGTGACCACAAGTCCCCAAATGATATTGTGGCTTTTCGCCTACCAAATGGCGTTGCTATGGTTCGGACGCGACCAAGCCCCCAAGTGATATTGTGGCATTGCACCGATCAAGAGGTGTAGCTATGGTTCGGATACGACCAAAGCCCCCAAGTGATCAAGAATATGATAAGCCAATTAAGGCATGATACCCATGTTTGAACCGCGCATCATGGCAGCAGGTCCTCTTTGGCACCCTTTAACTTTTTGCAAGAGATAAATCCTTCTTGAACCGGATGTTAAACCGGATATTGAGAGCTTCAGAGCTTTGTGATTTAATTTGTCCTACATTGAAGAACTTGCAAGACAAAGTAATAGCTCCTCTTTTTTTTAAAGAAAGCAATATATAATATAAAAATATACTGGATGGATTTCACCTGATGCATCAGGTCAGAGATTATCACCGTGGAGTTGATGATCACCGGGTGAAGCTGAAATTACTCACAGGTGAGTCGGCCGCGGGAGCTAAGCAGATGAGCCGGCCCGGTGTTGTAAACCGGCGCGGACGAGCAATTTGTCCTCCATGTTGTAGACCGGCGCGGACGCGTGAACCGGCCGCGAGGGTGGACGGGCGAGTTGTCCGTGTCGCTGTGAACCGGTGCGGCCGCGAGAGACAGCCACGGCGTTGTAAACCGGCGTGGGAGTTCGCCGAGTAACGACGACCTCCTGTGCCAAAAGATGTTGGCATGCCTCCATCTCCGCGGCATAATATCACTTTTTGTCATAAATAATTGCCCTGCATAAACAGTATTGCAGACCAAGGCAAAGATAAACTTGTTCTTTGACAAAAATGACATGTGCTAATAAAACAAATTTGGATGGATGTCACCTGATTTATTCGGATGACGGATGATCCGTTCAACGCAAAAAAGGTGGCTCAAGCAAACCGACAACCCAATATAACCCCTGGCGGCTCAATTCGGCAGAGGTGGCTTAATGCGGCCCCGTTGGTTGGCCGGCTCATCCGGGGCGGTTTGACCGCGGTGACTTATTGTGGCCGCAGGAGGTGGCGCCGGAGAGACGGCCGGCGGCTCGCATATTTCCATTGGGCAGCGCGGTCCCGATGAGTTGATGTAGACCGGACCGCTGAGGGGCAGGGCTCCACCATGATAGCCTGCGATGACCGTAGCAGAACCGGAGGCGGCGGGCCTGCGGGGGCAGCTCCAGCAAATTCAGAGCAATGGCGGAGCGAGGCGGGTCACAGCGTGGTGCCTCAAAAGATGAACTTCGGTAGTGGAAAAAGATTGCCACGATCACTTAAAAACAGCAGCTCAAAGGCGGTTCTGCTCCATGGAAAACGAGTGGTGGATACTCAAGCGTGATAGTAGCACGTGAGATGTACTGTTTGAACTAGTACTTTGACTGAGTCTTTTCATCAGGAAGTGGAGTCGCTAGAATTGATGGTGTAGCCGCAGCGTCACGACCGATCAATTTGTCCTTGGGAGTTGTAGCCAACCCGGATACAGAAATCAGTTGATGCGTCTAATTGATGAAACAGTCTGCGGCGGCTCGTACTCGGATACGCCGAGGAATCTCCAAACTGGATCCCAGCAGCTTCCATCTTCTGTTGACCTTGGAGTAGAAAACGCCGTAAATAAATTATCTCCGACTCGGCGTATCCAAACATCGGCTGATAGATCGCGTGCCAGAGCAATAGCACAACGTGTAACACGATTGATGTGAAATTTCCCACACCGCCTTTTTGTCATCTGACCAATTACGATTTTCTCGAACCCTAGAAAAGATCCCTTCAAGAACTCAACACCACCATGCGCAGGCCCCACGATGGGCGCCAACTGTCGTGGAATTGTCACGGTAGATGTCCTTAGTGTCAGGACTTAGTCGCGAGGCCAACGCATCTATGTGGTAGCTTGAGAGGGGTTGAGCGGGACGAGAGACGCAAGGTTTTACCCAGGTTCGGCCCCTCATGGTCGAGGTAAAAGCCTACGTCCTGCTTCATTGATATTGATGATGATGATGATCACGGTTACAAGAGTGCTCTATCTTGAGAGCTATTGTCTAAACCTAACTTGTCCAACTTGTGGAACTTGTGAATCTTGTCCCTCACGGTGGAGCCCTGCCCCTCCTTATATATGTTGAAGGGGCGGTTTACATGTGGAGTCCTATTAGGATTAGGACTAGTCTATCTCTAATACAAACCGGATACAAGTCCAGGTCTTAACTCCTTGTAAGATAAACGTTCCTCATGCCTTTCTTCTTAAACCGGCCCACCATTAAACGTGAACCGGCCTTCTGGGCCTTGGGCCTTGTCATCCGTCTGTTCCGCACGCCGGATCACCAGTGAGTCATAATGACCAGGTGGGTTGCTTGTAAACTGCCAGGTCAGGGCGGGTCGCCAGTAACTCGCCAAGTGTCAGTGGGGTCTTCAGATAAACCGCCAAGTCCTGGCCGGGTTAGCTTGCGGCCGGTTTACGCCATGGGGTATATCCCCGACAATACCTGACTGCGGAAATCCCCCATAGGATACCTGCTAAACGACAGTTTATTCTTACTCCCAGACCCGACGAGAGGGTTGTATTCATCTCTCACTTCCTTCGGGGGCTAGGGTTCGCTCTCCATCCCTTCGTTCACGGACTCATGTTCTATTACAGGCTAGATTTTCACGATCTAGCTCCGGACTCCTTTCTTCACATCTCGGCGCTTATTGTCATGTGCGAGGCCTTTCTCCGTATTACCCCTCACTTCGGTTTATGGCTCAAGACCTTTAATGTGAAGCTGAAGGTAATCGTGGGGAAGCAAATAGAGTGTGGTGGTGCTACGGTGAACAAGCTCACCAATGCTTTTTGTCCCAAAGGCTCTTTCACGGAAGCTTCCAACTTATGACAGCGGGAATGGTTTTACATCACCGAACCCCGTGGTACCAAGTGGGCAGCTGCACCCGTGTTCCGAGCTGGCCCTCCATTACAGCTCGCATCATGGATTAATAAGGGGCTAGAATGGGGATCAATTGAAGAAGTGCAGACGCTACAAAGCCGCATCCGGAGCCTCCTCGAAAAGGATAACAACCTCATCAATGTAATCCAGGTAATGCTAGTCCGCTGGGTCCTGCCGTGCCAGCGATGGCCCCTCCGCATCTGGGAGTTCAATCCAGAAGGACCACGGACCCTTCAACACCTCTTCGACACGACGCACAAAGGAGTGTGGAAGTTATTCTTCAGGACACGAAAGCAGTGGGCGGATACCACCAAAGACATCGGCCTCGACTGCAACTATCCAGATACCACGGTAAGCACCCGACTCCCGAACATAGCTTAGTTAAATACCCCGTAGTACTGATAAAACCATCTTCGAACAGGGCTGGGTAAAGAAGGCCAAATGAATTAGGTGTTCGACCCCTCTTCCCGAAGACCCAGCCGATCTTGGGTTAACAGGGATGCTGGCTCCGGTGCCATATCAAGTGCCGGCGAAGGAGGATAAGGAGGAGAGCAAGAAGGCCAATGGTGGCCTCCATTCTAAAGGTACACCAGACGCTATGTACGGGGAGATTGGCACTCCCTCTTCCGAAGACAAAAGAGAGGGGGAGGTTGACATCCATTCCCCGCATGGGAAGAGGAGGACTGCCTCCGAAGATTTGGAGGTAGAGGCTCCTAAGCGAGGGAAGATGTCCTTGCCAGGCGGTTCGGGTTCGGAAGACAATGTTGACGCGCAATTCCTCCGTAAGGACAAGCCTGTAGCCGAATCGTAAGTGAACAAGGGTGTCCTGAACATATCCTGTTCCTTTCCGCTTACAAGGGTAACATGTGAAATTTATGTTTGCAGTCTGGCACGCAGTCTTCCTCAACAGTCCTCCTCCTCGGGGGATCTTCTTTCGGAGATGATGGAAAGCGAGACGCCTCCACAGACCCTCTCGCCCAATAGGGCGGACTACTTTGAGGTGTCGTCCCGGAGGATTTCTCCTGATCAACAAGTGGTGCGAGGGACAATGAAGACCATGCCCGAAGGTGATACTTCGGTAGTCCAGGGTCCGGGGCATGCAGCCCCTTCGGAGACCAACAATAAGGCCCCGAACTATCCGGTTTACAGCCGGAGATGACTCTAGGGTCGAGTAAACACATCCCTTCGAAGGGAGTCTGTACTCCCACCACCGCTTCCAGGAATTAGGAGGCGCTGGATACATTGATGGACGTGTTGCGACATGCGTCCATCTCAGAGGAACATCGTACCTTGATGGTACGGTAGTTGAGAGGATTTTGTTCGCGAGAAGCGGATTGAATGAAGCCTTCACGGGCCTGCTAAGAGGCTTCAAGGTATGCAATGTAATATCTTCAATTGCACTCTACATGCAAAAATGCACCTGTGTATAGATAGTAGCCCCTGAGACTCTGGTTGGCGTCCAAAAGGAGGCGATTAGAGGATGAAAAAAGATATGCCCAGGAAATAATCTAACTAATTGGAACACAGGCTGTTTCAACCATGGCGACTGCCCGTGCTATAGAGGTTGCATATCTGAAGCGGAAACTTAATGTGGCGGATGACAACATCATGCTTATTAATAGGCAGCTCGACTAGGCGCAAGGTATGTTTTGAGGTAGTCAGTATATGTATGTATAAGAATATGAGCATAAAGCTGAGAATTATATACTGAGATATGCATAACTACAGATGGTGCTTCCGCGGTTGAGACCCTGCGTGCTGAGCTCGTCCGGGCCAAGGAGCAAGCCAGGATGAGTAATGCGGTTGCCAAGAAGGCAGCTGCTAAGTTACAAGCCGAACAGGCTGCTCGGCGCCAGTGCGAGGAGAGAATATCTACCATGGCACGCGAGCTAAAGGATGCTACTGTCCGATGTGAATTTTTCAAAAATGATAACAAAGTCAAAATGACCAATCTCGACAAGGCCTTACAAGAGGCGAGAGAAGCACGGACTGAGTCTAGAGCGGCTTGGGAGGAGATCCGACAAGCTGGGGAGATAGTGGCTGGTAAGCCCTTCTTATTACAAACTAGATTCGGTGATCCAAAGTATGCCCCGCTTAATCAAATGTGGAGTTCTCCAGACGCATTCTTGGACTTGCCGAAGAGTGTCTCCGATGCGGTGCAGTTTTACCAAGTGCGAGAAGGACGTGCGACGTAGAAGCTTTTCTGGTCGCAATTCAGCATGCCAAAGCGTCTGTTGTTGCTGAACGAACAGATGGCCCAGTGGGCCGAGCTCCACAAAATATCCGGATCTTCCATGAAGGACGTCATGGTCCGGCTGTGGCCGACTAAGCCAATTCCGAATAGTTATTTCGGTTTGGTACACCGACTTGTTTATGTGGTGCCATGTATCGACACCGTTAAGCAGTCAACGTGCATTAAAGGTGCATGTATGGCCCTTGCCCACGTCAAGACATACTGGGCGAAGATGAAGGCCACCGATATTGGAGCAAAGAGTCCACCCGGGGGCAAGGACCATCACACGCCGGAGCATTATTTTGAGGATTGATACGTCTCCAACGTATCTATAATTTTTGATTGATCCATGCTATTATATATTCTATTTTGGATGCTTAATGGTCTTATTTATACACTTTTATATTATTTTTGGGACTAACCTATTAACCGGAGGCCCAGCCCAAATTGCTGTTTTTTTGCCTATTTTAGTGTTTCACAGAAAAAGAATATCAAACGGAGTCCAAACGGAATGAAACCTTCGGGAGCGTGATTTTTGGAACAAACGTGATACAGAGGACTTGGAGTGGACGTCAGGCAACCAACGAGGAAGCCACGAGGCAGGGGGCGCACCTACCCCCTGGGCGCGCCCTCCACCCTCATGGGCCCCTCGTGGCTCCACCGACCTACTTCTTCCTCCTATATATACCTACGTACCCTGAAAACATCGGAGAGCACCACGAAAACCTAATTCCACCGATGCAACCTTCTGTACCCGTGAGATCCCATCTTGGGGCCTTTTCCGATGCTCCGCGGAGGGGGCATTGATCACGGAGGGCTTCTGCATCAACACCATAGCCTCTCCAATGATGTGTGAGTAGTTTACCTCAGACCTTCGGGTCCATAGTTATTAGCTAGATGGCTTATTCTCTCTCTTTGGATCTCAATACAAAGTTCTCCTCGATTCTCTTGGAGATCTATTCGATGTAATCTTCCTTTGCGGTGTGTTTGTCGAGATCCGATGAATTGTGGGTTCATGATCAATATTATCTATGAAAAATATTTGAATCTGCTCTGAATTCTTTTATGCAAGATTGGTTATCTCTGCAAGTCTCTTCGAATTATTAGTTTGGTTTGGCCTACTAGATTGATCTTTCTTGCAATGGGAGAAGTGCTTAGCTTTGGGTTCAATCTTGCGATGCTCGATGCCAGTGACAGTAGGGGAAACGACACGTATTGTATTGTTTCCATCAAGGATAAAAATATGGGGTTTATATCATATTGCATGAGTTTATCCCTCTACATCATGTCATCTTGCTTAAAGCGTTACTCCGTTCTTATGAACTTAATACTCTAGATGCATGCTGGATAGCGGTCGATGTGTGGAGTAATAGTAGTAGATGCAGGTAGGAGTCGGTCTACTTTTCACAGACGTGATGCCTATATACATGATCATACCTAGATATTCTCATAACTATGCTCAATTCTATCAATTGCTCGTCAGTAATTCGTTCACCCACCGTAATACTTATGCTATCTTGAGAGAAGCCACTAGTGAAACCTATGGCCCCGGGTCTATTTTCCATCATACAAGTTTCCAATCTATTTTATTTTGCAATCTTTACTTTCAATTTATATCAGAAAATACCAAAAATATTTATCTTATTATTATTATCTCTATCAGATCTCACTCTTGCAAGTGGCCATGAAGAGTTTGACAACCCCTTTATCGCGTTGGTTGCGAGGTTCTTATTTGTTTGTGTAGGTACGAGGTGACTCGCGCGTGGTCTCCTACTGGATTGATACCTTGGTTCTCAAAAACTAAGGGAAATACTCACGCTGCTTTGCTGGATCACCCTTTCCTCTTCAAGGGAAAACCAACACATGCTCAAGAGGTAGCAAGGATGTCCTTGAAGGCGCCCGCTTGATAGAGGGTCAGTGCTTGAACGATTTGATATTCGACTAATTGTACCGAAATTGTAAAAACAAAATTATGATATTTTATAGGCTCTGCTTTTTGCCTGAAGGTTTTGGTTCCTCCTATGCAGCCATTTTTGTATAATCTAAAAGTTTTCCAGTCGTCAGCTTCAGCCCCCTCGCATATAATACGGGGGTGTTCATAAAAGCATTGTTGAGGAAATCGTTAACTCGTAGCTGCTCAGCCGGCTGGTGAGTAGGGGATTAATAGGCTAATCAGCAAGTTAATCGGCCATTTAATCAATTAATCGGATGATTTATCGGGTAATCGGCTACTCGGGGACCCTATGAGTAGGGATTAATCGGTAAGTTAACTGGTTGATCGGATGAATTCTTGAACAGGGCATAAAAGCACTTGATCACTCTTGATCCAATGTCTTGGTCCATGAAGGAGGTGCCAATGCAGGGAACTAGGCAATCGGACTATAGGGCTTTAACACTTTCACTTACCCATAGGAGTTTGACGGTGGGTCTACGATATAGCCCTTGGTATGTACGCGGTTATCCGAATACGGTGCATCACATAGGTGACCAGAAGAATGGTCCTTCGTGTAATACGGAAGGAATCGCGAAAGATTCTGATAAGTCATCGATTGGTTGACCAGCTCTCGCCGCATCATGACAGTAAGTTTTCGGCTTTCTCTACTGATGCGCTTGACCTGATGAACCGGAAACACAATCGCAGTAGTTCTCCCTTTACTATCTTAGTCGATAGGACAGAACGTAAGGTAGTAAGCACAGGAGCTGGGCAACCTATGCATATAAGGCAAAACTCGTGACGCCGAAGTATGATATAAAGCTGTTCGGACTTGTCGGCAACTCATATGTTGCCGTATCGAGCCCCTCGCAATTTGTGCCGAGGTGCGTGCGTGAAACAACCGAAGAAGCAAAATTCAGTTCTTAGAAAAAGCAAATACTAAATACGGACTATGTTCACTAGAATTTGATTGACACGTCAAAGACAAACTTTCAGATTATAACGCCACTACCCAGACTATTTAACATGTCGGGGGTCGAAGGCTGAGGAAAAAGGCACTTTACAGGTTTGAAATAAAGAGTGCGGTCTACAAAAATATATTTGGACGTCGTGTCGCACGTCTGCGTTGCCTTGCCTCGGTGAAAGAACTCCTTGGCAGGAATAGCCTTTGGTTATCTGTACGAAGCCGAACTCAGAAAGAGTCCGTAAGATGACCAGGCTTTGAGTCACCTGTGGTAGAAGATAGATGATAGTTAGAAAAAGGGGGAAAAGGCTATGGGAGTGCAGACCGCATTGTAGGCCTGTCCGTATTGTGCCTCCGCCGATGACCAGGGTATTTTAAGTGCATAATTATGTATGCACGGTACAAACGTCGCAGCTATATGAGGTGAACAACGGAGGCCGAACTGCTAATCCAGCTCTGAGATTGATCGGTCTTGTTTAATAGAGAGTGGTGGCTTGATGTGCGATGAGATACGCGGCTTGATGGGGCCGCTTTGTACTTCGACTGAAGTAGCCGTAATATGCTCCTCTATATGGAGGGAGCGTTCCGTGTTTCCGTTTATCGTGATGACGCCGCGTGGACCGGGCATCTTAAGCTTTAGATAAGCATAGTGTGGGACCGCGTTAAAACAATAAAAAGCGGTACTCTCGAGTAGTGCATGGTAGCTACTGCGGAACGGGACAATATCGAAGGTCAAGCCTTCGCTTCGAAAGTTGTTCGGCGAGCCGAAAATGACTTCCAATGTAATTGAACCCGTACAGTGAGCTTCTATGCCGGGTACTGCTCCCTTGAAGGAAGTTGTGGTGGGATTGATTCTTGAAGGATCAATGCCCATTTTGCGGACAGTGTTCTGGTAGAGTAGATTAAGGCTACTGCCGCCGTCCATAAGAACTTTCATGAGATGGAACCTGTCGATAATTGGGTCGAGGACCAGAGCTGCGAACCTTCGTGATGGATACTGGCTGGGTGGTCTTTGCGCTCAAAAGAGATCGGGCAGGCCGCCCATTGGCTAGATTTTGAGGTGACCGGCTCTATGGCTTAGGCGTCCCGTAGTGCGCATTAGCGCTTCCTCGTAGGGATGTGCGTCACGTGTACCATGTTTACTATTTTTACTTCGGGGGAAATTACTTCTGACCCCCGGTGTTCGATTGGTGAGTCTCTTCATCGTCGCTGTCACTGGGCGGCCCCTTCCCCTTGTGTTCGACATTAAGCTTGCCGGCTTGTTTGAATACCTAACAACTTCTGTTGGTTCGGGGGTGCCATGAATTTGGCAGGGTCGATCCGGTATCTTTTCTAGATTGGATGGTCCGTCTCTGTTTGCCTTGAATGGCTTTTTCCGTTGACTGGGTTTGGAGCCGCTGAATCCGGCGTTGACTGCCTTGTCTCGCGTTCCTTCATTATTATTTCGATGCTTGTGTTTATTGTGTCGTGGCTTGCCATTGCCGTCTCAAACTTCGGAAGTGCCCGGATCACTGGTGCTGTTGCTTCTACGAGCGAGCCAGCCGTCCTCTCCCGTGCAAAAGCGGGTCATCAGAGTAGTAAGGGCTGCCATGGATTTAGGTTTTTCTTGTTCGAGGTGGCGGGCGAGCCATTCGTCTCGGATGCTATGTTTAAAGGCCTCAAGGGCTTTGACGTCCGGACAATCAACAATTTGGTTCTTTTTAATTAAGAACCTTGTCCAGAGCTTCCAGGCTGACTCCCCAGGCTGCTGGATAATGTGACTTAGGTCATCGGCATCCGGTGGCCGGACATATGTACCTTGGAAGTTATTGCGGAAGGCGTCTTCAAAGTCTTCCCAGCTGCCAATGAAATTTTCAGGTAGGCTGTTCAACCAGTGCCGAGCTGGCCCCTTGAGTTTTAGTGGGAGGTATTTGATGGCATGAAGATCATCACCGTGGGCCATATGAATGTGGAGAAGAATATCTCCGATCCATACCGCGGGGTCTGTTGTCCCATCATATGATTCGATGTTCATGGGTTTAAACCCTTCTGAGAATTCAAGTTCCACTACTTCATCAGTGTAGCAGAGGGGCTGTGCAGCGCCTCTATATCGGGCCAGACCGCGACGTAGTTCGGATGGAGTCCGTCTACGGTTTTCGGCCTGGACGTGATTGTGCTTGTCATGTTTGGCTTGATAGCCGTCATCGCGCACCGGGGCACACCCCCGCGATCCATAGATCGATCTGATCGGACCTGCTTTATTCTTCAGGTCTTGCCGCATGTCATATGCATATTCCCGAGCTATTTTATCTCTGCCTTTATGACAAAGTGGGACGGGCTGGTGTTCAACTTGAGTTGCCACTTTGTCCCGGCCACGTGGTGGTCGGTCAGCCGTATTACGTACTGCTGGTACGAGCTCGCGTGCCTCGTCGTCGAATTGAGGTAGCAGTTTGCGCTTCGGGTAACTTTTGGTTGGGCGCACGAGGCTGTATTCCTCGGCTGCCAGGACATTAGTCCATCTATCATTGAGTAGATCTTGATCAGCTTGAAGCTGCTATTGTTTCTTTTTCAGGCTCCTTGCAGTGGCTATTAGCTATTGCTTAAAGCGCTCCTACTCGAGAGGTTCGTTAGGTACGACAAAGTCTTCATCGCCGAGGCTCATCTCATCCTAAGAGGGTGGAAGTTAATTACTGTCCTCTGAGTCTTTGTTTGTAGCCTGCTCATCAGGGCTAACTTGCCCATCCTCCCGATTGTCTTATTTAGAGTTTTGCTCGACGGGGTTTTCGTGGTCTTCGACATCATCCGGAGTATTGTTGTCTCTCGTGCCAGTATTACTGTCTTTGTTGCGGTGTGATTTAGAGCTGCGCCGTCAGTGCTTTGGTTGTATCTCAGGAGGTTTATCCTCGACTGGGTCTTCTTTGTCATCGCCGTTAAACTCTTTGGGTGTATCCACCATGTATACGTCATACGGGGAGGTGGCCGTCCAGCGACCGGTAAATGGCGGGTTTTGGACCTCCTCTTCTCCGGCATCGTCGTCCATACTGTCGATGTTTTCGGAGTCGTAGTCGAGCATGTCTGTTAAGTTATTGACAATAGCTATAAAGTGGGTGGTGGGTGGGACGTAAAATTCCCTGGTCTCAGCCCCTAGTCTGGGTTGGGCACAGTTCGGACATTGCTCCTATGTAATGACAAGGGATCGCATTAGGTCCAGGGCCTTGCTTAAAGGCGAGGTTTGGACCGAGAGAAGAGAGCCCGTGGAGTGCGGCGAGAGAGAGACTCCTTGGCCGAACTCACGCGATGCTAACTCCGAGGATTCGGAGCCCGTGTCCGGAGAAGGGTCTGGCTCCATGATGACTGCCAGTGACACAACTTCCCCCGGCTCTCCCACAATATGCTCAGTGGCCGCAGATAGTCCGGCGAGCTCAGGGAGCCCATCTTTGGACCTGGCGATATGCTCCGGATCTAAGGCCAGAGCGGAGATTGAGGGCGCGAATCCTTGGAAGATCAAGTCTCCTTGGATATCAGCGACATAATCCAAGTTTCCAAAATTAATCTGGTGACCTGGGGCGTAGCTGTCAATCTGCTCTAGATAGCCAAGCGAGTTGGCCCGCAGTGCGAAGCCGCCGAATACGAAGATCTGGCCAGGGAGAAAAGCCTCCCCTAGGGCAGCATCATTGCAGATGGTGGATGGGGCCATCGAACCTTCTGACGGCGACACAGTGGAACTATCAATGAAAGCACCAATGTCGGTGTCAAAACTGGCGGATCTCGGGTAGGGGGTCCCAAACTGTGCGTCTAAGGTTGATGGTAATAGGAGACATGGGACACAAAGTTTTACCTAGGTTCAGGCCCTCTCGATGGAGGTAATACCCTACGTCCTACTTGATTGATATTGATGAGTATGAGGATTACAAGAGTTGATCTACCACGGGATTGTAATGGCTAAAACCCTAGAAGTCTAGCCTATATGATTATGATTGCCTCTATAGACTAAACCCTCCGGTTTATATAGACACCGGAGGGTACTAAGGTTGTACAAAGTCGGTTACAAAGAAAGGAATCTTCATATCCGAATGCCAGGCTTGCCATCCACGCCAAGGAGAGTCCCATCCGAACACAGGAGAGAGTCTTCTATCTTGTATCTTAACAGCCCATCAGTCCGGCCCATGTCCAACAGATCGGACGCCCGAGGACCCCTTAATCTGGCACTCCCTCACCCACTTAAGCGGTTATCAGCAATATCGATGCTTTCCATCTGTGGGCCTGCTTGGTCCATCACTACTTTTTTCCAGACAACAAGAGAGGTTAATTTGACTTAGTAGGGGATTATTATTTTTGCTTGTAATACGGTATATATATAGGTCATGCTCTGGGATGACATGCATGATACAGTTTGAGCACACACACATGCATGTGTACGCATGAATACCTCCCATCAAGTCGAAGTGGCTAGTACAACGACACGTCATGAACCGATCTCGCTCTGTGTGGGGAGCTAGTGTATGATTTTGGACGCACGCGCCACATCAATGTTGTGAAATGTATTCAAACATGCATGCACGCATCACCTCATACATATGCATGTAGTGGTTGACTTCGAACGGTGCACTCCCTCATGTGGTTATCGGCGACAAGCCTATATATTCGTGGTCCCGCATGGATATCCATGATAACATTGACCAACAACAAGATAGGTTACCTTGGCGGATTCTTCATTTGGTTCGTGTTATCGTAGTATAGGTCATGGTGAGATTCAGAACTGAAGTGTGAGCGCATATACTATGCACACATGCATGCATGAATCCGTGCCGTTGGCTTGAAGTGTGGTGTAGCACACATATGCATCGTCAACCTAACCCTCACTCAGTGTGGGGATTTCTAGTTTGAAATCACGGTGCCACATCAAAGTTGTTCCATTGTTACTCAAAAACACACCTCTCCATACATATGTTTGGGCCACAAGCATGCAGTGGTTGTCTTCGGGGACTAGCTACTTGCATGATTATTGGCGAGCTAGCACATCTCCGGGGTCGCATGGACGACCATCACTTTGACCAACAACAAGAGAGAGGTTGTATGACCAAGGTGGATTATTCTTGGTCCGTTTTCCGATCCATCTTGGTGGGATATGCCTCTCTGGCGACTAAAAGTGTGTGTGGGGGGTGGGGGTGGGGGGGGGGGGTTGCTACGGGGCACTTTGCTAGGTGAACCTCGGTTGGGGGGGCATGTGTTCATAGCTTAGGATTCCCTTCGTGGTGACACGAGGGGGGCTGCTAGCTACGGATACGTTCATTTTGCATCATGCTTTTATATCGATATTTATTGCATTATGGGCTGTTATTACACATTATGTCATAATTCTTATGCCTATTCTCTCTTATTTTACAAGGTTTACATAAAGAGGGAGAATGCCGGCAGCTGGGATTCTGGGCTGGAAAAGGAGCAAATATTAGAGACCTATTCTGCACAGCTCCAAAAGTCCTGAAACTTCACGAAAGACGTTTTCAGAATATATAAAAAATACTAAGCGCAAGAAGTTCACCAGGGGGCCATACCCTGCCCACGAGGGTGGGGGAGCGCCCCCTACCTCGTGGGCCCCCTGGTGGCCCTCCGATGGCCATCTTCTGCTATATGGAGTCTTTCGATGAGGAAAAAATCATAAGCCATCTTTCCGGACGAGACTCCGCCGCCACGAGGCGGAACCTTGGCGGATCCAATCTAGGGCTCCGGCAGAGCTGTTCTGCCGGGGAAACTTCCCTCCAGGAGGGGGAAATCATCGCCATCGTCATCACCAATGCTCCTCTCATCGGGAGGGGGCAATCTTCATCAACATCTTCACCAGCACCATCTCCTCTCAAAACCCTAGTTCATCTCTTGTATCCAATTCTTGTCTCCAAGTCTGGGATTGGTACTAGTAGGTTGCTAGTAGTGTTAATTACTCCTTGTAGTTGATGCTAGTTGGTTTATTTGGTGGAAGATCATATGTTCAGATCCTATATGCATATTAATACCCCTCTGATTATGAACATGATTATGCTTTGTGAGTAGTTACGTTTGTTCCCGAGGACATGGGAGAAGTCTTGCTATTAGTAGTCATGTGAATTTGGTATTCGTTCGATATTTTGATGAGATGTATGTTGTCTCTCCTATAGTGGTGTTATGTGAACGTCGACTACATAACACTTCACCATTATTTGGACCTAGAGGAAGGCATTGGGAAGTAAGTATATGATGGGTTGCTAGAGTGACAGAAGCTTAAACCCTAGTTTATGCGTTGCTTCGTAAGGGGCTGATTTGGATCCATATGTTTCATGCTATGGTTAGGTTTACCTTAATACTTTTGTTGTAGTTGCGGATGCTTGCAATAGAGGTTAATCATAAGTGGGATGCTTGTCCAAGTAAGGACAATACCCAAGCACCGGTCCACCCACATACCAAATTATCAAAGTACCGAACGTGAATCATATGAACGTGATGAAAACTAGCTTGACGATATTAACATGTGTCCTGGGGAGCGCTTTTCTCTATATAAGAGTTTGTCCAGGCTTGTCCTTTGCTACAAAAAGGATTGGGCCACCTTGCTGCACTTTATTTACTTTTGTTACTTGTTGCTCGTTACAAATTATCCTATCACAAAACTATCTGTTACCACTTATTTCAGTACTTGCAGAGAATACCTTGCTGGAAACCGCTTATCATTTCCTTCTGAACACTCTTACTTATCGAAAGGACTACGATAGATCTCCTATACTTGTGGGTCATCAAGAATCTTTTCTGGCGCCGTTGCCAGGGAGTGAAGCACCTTTGGTAGGTGGAATTTTGTAAGGAAAAATTTATATAGTGTGCTGAAATTTACTGTCACTTGTTACTATGGAAAGTAATCCTCTGAGGGGCTTGTTCGGGGTATCTTCACCCCGACCAGTAGATCAAAGAGTTGCTCCTCAACCTACTGAACCTACTGAAAATGAAAATGTCTGCTTTGAAATTCCTTCGGGTATGATAGAAAAACTGCTAGCTAATCCTTTTGCAGGAGATGGAACAAAGCATCCTGATGAGCACCTAATATATGTGGATGAAGTTTGTGGATTATTTAAGCTTGCAGGTGTACCCAGAGATGTTGTTAAGAAGAAGGTCTTCCCTTTATCTTTGAAGGAAGATGCATTGACATGGTATAGGCTATGTGATGATACGGGGTCAAGGAACTACAAACGATTGAAATTGGAATTTCATCAGAAGTTTTATCCTATGCATCTTGTTCATTGTGATCGCAATTATATATATAATTTTTGGCCTCGCGAAGGAGAAAGCATCGCTCAAGCTTTGGGGAGGCTTAAATCAATGTTATATTCATGCCCCAATCATGAGCTCTCAAGAGAAATAATTATTCAAAATCTATATGCTTGGCTTTCTGATAGCAATCGCACCATGCTTGATACTTCTTGTGCTGGCTCATTTATGATGAAGTCTATTGAATTCAAATGGGATTTATTGGTAAGAATTAAACGCAACTCTAAAGACTGGGACCTCGATGAAGGTAAGGAGTCAGGTATGACACCTAAGTTTTATTGTGTTAAATCTTTTATGGATACCGATGTTTTCCGTAAATTTAGCACTATATATGGACTTGACTCTGAAATAGTAGCTTCTTTCTGTGAATCTTTTGCTACTTATGTTGATCCCCCCAAGGAGAAGTGGTTTAAATATCATCCTCCCATAGAAGTAAAAGTAGCTGCACCTATTAAAGTTGAAGAAAAGACTATCACTTATAATGATCCTATTGTTCCTACTTCTTATGTTGAGAAACCACCTTTCCCTTTCAGGATAAAGGATCATGATAAAGCTTCAACTCTGGTTCGTAAAAGAAATATTAAAACTTATACACCTCCTGAGCAAATTAAAGTTGAACCTGATATTTCTATTGTTAAAGATCTCTTGTCTCATAATATTGATGGGCATGTTATTCATTTCCTTGATGAGACTGCTAGAATTGCTAAACCTTGTGCAAAAGATAAAAACAGACATGTGGTAGGCATGCCTGTTATTTCTGTTAAAATAGGAGATCATTGCTATCATGGCTTATGTGATATGGGTGCTAGTGCTAGTGCAGTACCTTATGCCTTATACAAAGAAATTATGCATGATATTGCACCTGCTGAGATAGAAGATATTGATGTCACAATTAAACTTGCCAATAGAGATACTATTTCACTAATGGGAATTGTTAGAGATGTTGAAGCCTTGTGTGGGAAAACTAAATATCCTGCTGATTTTCTGGTTCTTGGTTCCCCACAAGATAGCTTTTGTCCCATTATATTTGGTAGACCATTCTTGAACATTGTTAATGCTAAGATAGATTGCAAAAAGGATGTTGTTACTATCGGTTTAGATGATATGTCTCATGAATTTAATTTCTCTAAATTTAGTAGACAACACCGTGAAGAAGAATTACCTAGTAAGGATGAAATTATTGGTCTTTCTTTTATTGCCGTACCTCCTAGTGATCCTTTAGAACAATATCTGCTAGACCATGAAAATGATATGTTTATGAATGAAAGAAGGGAAATAGATGAAGTATTCTTTAAACAGGAACCTATTCTGAAACACAATTTGCCTGTTGAAATCCTAGGGGATCCTCCTCCACCCAAGGGTGAACCCGTGTTTGAGCTTAAACCGTTGCCTGATACTCTTAAATATGCTTATCTTGATGAGAAAAAGATATATCATGTTATTATTAGTGCTAACCTTTCAGAGCATGAGGAAGGGAGATTATTGAAAACTCTGAAGAAGTACCGTGCTACTATTGGGTATACTCTTGATGATCTTAAGGGCATTAGTCCCACTCTATGTCAACATAAAATAAATTTGGAAGAAGATGCTAAACTAGTTCGTGATCATCAATGACGGCTGAATCCTAAAATGAAAGAAGTGGTAAGAAAGGAAATACTAAAGCTCCTTAAGGCAGGTATAATCTATCCCGTTGCTGATAGTCAGTTGGTAAGTCATGTCCATTGTGTCCCTAAGAAGGGAGGTATTACTGTCGTTCCTAATGAGAAAGATGACTTGATTCCTCAAAGAATTATTACAGGTTATAGGATGGTAATTGATTTTCACAAATTAAATAAGGCCACTAAAAAGGAACATTACCCCTTACCTTTAATCGATCAAATGCTAGAAAGATTATCTAAACATACACATTTTTTCTTTTTAGATGGTTATTCTAGTTTCTCTCAAATACCTGTGTCAGCCAAGGATCAATCAAAGACTACTTTTACTTGCCCTTTTGGTACTTTTGCTTATAGACATATGCCTTTTGGTTTATGTAATGCACCTGCAACCTTTCAAATATGCATGATGGCTATATTCTCTGACTTATGTTAAAAGATTTGTGAGGTTTTCATGGACGAGTTTTCCCTCTATGGATCTTCTTTTGATGATTGCTTGAGCAACCTTGATCGAGTTTTGCAGAGATGTGAAGAAACTAATCTTGTCTTGAAGTGGGAAAAGTGCCACTTTATGGTTAATCAAGGTATTGTCTTGGGGCATAAAGTTTCTGAAAGAGGTATTGAAGTTGATAAAGCCAAGGTTGATGCTATTGAAAAGATGCCAGGCGCCAAGGACATCAAAGGTATAAGAAGTTTCCTTGGTCACGCCGAATTTTATAGGAGGTTCATTAAGGACTTCTCAAAAATTTCTCGGCCTCTGACTAATTTATTACAAAAAGATATACCATTTGTCTTTGATGATGATTGTGTAGAAGCATTTGAAATACTTAAGAAAGCATTGATCTCTACACCTATTGTTCAGCCACCTGATTGGAATTTACCCTTTGAAATGATGTGTGATGCTAGTGATTATGTTGTAGGTGTTGTTCTAGGGCAAAGAGTTGATAAGAAATTAAACGTTATTCAATATGCTAGTAAAACCCTAGACAATGCTCAAAGAAATTATGCTACTACTGAAAAAGAATTCTTAGCAGTTGTATTTGCTTGTGATAAGTTCATACCTTATATTGTTGATTCTAAAGTAACTATTCACACTGATCATGCTGCTATTAAATATCTTATGGAAAAGAAAGATGCTAAACCTATACTTATTAGATGGGTTCTCTTGCTACAAGAATTTGACTTACATATTGTTGATAGAAAGGGAGCTGAGAACCCCGTTGCAGACAACTTGTCTAGGTTAGAAAATGTGCTTGATGACCCACTACCTATTGATGATAGCTTTCCTGATGAGCAATTAAATGTCATAAATGCTTCTCATACTGCTCCATGGTATGCTCATTATGCTAATTACATTGTTGCTAAGTTTATACCACCTAGTTTCACATACCAGCAAAAGAAAAAGTTCTTCTATGATTTTAGGCATTACTTTTGGGATGACCCACATCTTTATAAAGAAGGAGTAGTTGGTGTTATTAGACGTTGTGTACCTGAGCATGAACAGGAACAGATCCTACTCAAGTGTCACTCCGAAGCTTATGGAGGACACCATGCTGGAGATAGGACTGCACATAAGGTATTGCAATCTGGTTTTTATTGGCCTACTCTCTTCAAGGATGCCCATAAGTTTGTCTTATCATGTGATGAATGTCAAAGAATAGGTAATATTAGTAGACGTCAAGAAATTCCTATGAACTATTTCCTCGTTATTGAACCATTTGATGTTTGGGGCTTTGACTATATGGGACCTTTTCCTGCCTCTAATGGATATACACATATTTTAGTTGTTGTTGATTACGTTACTAAGTGGGTAGAAGCTATTCCAACTAGTAGTGCTGATCATAACACTTCTATTAAAATGCTTAAAGAAGTTATTTTTCCAAGATTTGGAGTCCCTAGATATTTAATGACTGATGGTGGTTCACATTTTATTCATGGTGCTTTCCGTAAAATGTTTGCTAAGTATGATGTTAATCATAGAATTGCATCCCCTTATCACCGTCAGTCTAGTGGTTAAGTAGAATTGAGTAATAGAGAGCTCAAATTAATTTTGCAAAAGACTGTCAATAGGTTTAGAAAGAATTTTTCCAAGAAACTTGATGATGCATTATGGGCCTATAGAACTGCATATAAAAATCCTATGGGTATGTTTCCGTATAAAATGGTTTATGGAAAAACATGTCAGTTACCTCTCGAACTAGAACACAAAGCATATTGGGCTATTAAAGAGCTCAATTATGATTTTAAACTTGCCGGTGAGAAGAGGTTATTTGATACTAGCTCACTCGATGAATGGAGAACCCAAGCCTACGAAAATGCCAAGTTGTTTAAAGAAAAGGTTAAAAGATGGCATGATAAAAGGATACAAAAGTGTGAGTTTAATGTAGGTGATTATGTATTGCTATACAACTCTTGTTTAAGATTTTTTGCAGGAAAACTTCTCTCTAAATGGGAAGGTCCTTACGTTATCGAGGAGGTCAATCATTCCGGTGCCATAAAAATCAAGAACTTCGAAGGCACAAATCCAAAGGTGGTGAACGGTCAAAGAATCAAACATTATATCTCAGGTAATCCCATAAATGTTGAAACCAATGTTATTGAAACCGTAACCCCAGAGGAATACATAAGGGACACTTTCCGGAACGTTTCATACTCTAAAAAGGAATAGGTATGTCGTACGGTAAGTAAACCGACTCCAAAACAGTTTTAAGGCAATATTTCTCTGTTTTGGAATATTTAGAAAAATAGAAAAATTAGAAGCAGTCCGGGAAGGACACTAGGCATCTAGGAGGGTGGAGGGCGCGCCCCTACCTCGTGGGCACCTCGTGCGCTCTCCGGACTCCGTTTTCGTACACGACACGTATTTTGGTCGGTAAAAATTCATTATATAATCTCCCGGGGGTTTTGACTCCCGTATCATGCAGTTATCCTCTGTTTGTGTTTCGAGCTGTTTTTCTGACAGATCCAGGATGTCATGTCGTCTTCAAGTGCCCCTAAGGACCAGTTCTTCGAGACGGTCATCAACCCCTACCTCGCGGAGGTGCTGCAACACCCTCAAACCATTGAGATGCGTGAGGGGTTGTTGCACATCCGCAATGTTGAGGGACCAAGGAAGATCAGAAGCACGGAGGCAAGGCTCTAGGCATTGGAGCAAGATGTTTTCAAGTGTCAGGAGATGGTGGAGCGTGGACTCGATTCCAATCACATTATGATCACGGAGTTCACCAACAACCACAAGCTGGACGTCAAGGACATTGGGGAGGCCATCTTCAAGTTCATGAGAAAATCGAGCACCTCCAAGCCCAGATCTATGACCTACAAAATCAAAATTGTGAGTATGAATATAGATTCAAGAGGATGAGTTTGGCTGCAGATTTGAGGTTTCAGGAGACTCGATCATCCTTGTATGATGGTGAGCCTATGCCTTGGAAGAAGGACGACAAGCCTACGCCTTCAACAAAACCATCACCTTCTCCACCAACAAAGAAGAATTGAGTATCTGGTATGGGCACTCCCCTTGGCAACTGCCAAGCTTGGGGGAGTTCCCGGTATCGTATCACCATCACTTTTATCTTTACTATTTTTCTTAGTTTGATCCTTTTGATAATATCTTGATCTAGTAGAATAAAGTTTTAGTATGATCTAGTTGTGAGTTTTGCTTTACGATCCTTCTATGTAATCAAGTCCGTGAGCTATATATAATAAAGATTAGTGTTGAGTCAAGGGCTTGATTATTTTGCCATGAGCCCAAGTGAATAAAAGAAAAGAGAAAGAATAAAAAAGGAAACAAAGAGATCATATGGATCTTATGCAGAGTAATGAGCTCACATAGAAAAGTATGATGAATAAAAGTTGTTGAGAGTTGACAAACATAGTTTTGGTCATCGTTGCAATTAATAGGAAGTAATAAAGAAAGAGAGGTCTTCACATATAAATATACTATCTTGGTCATCTTTTATGATTGTGAGCACTCATTAAAATATGACATGCTAAAGAGTTGACGTTGGACAAGGAAGACAACGTAATGGATTATGTTTTCTTACATCTGAGATAAATTATATTATCATGGATCATCCAACATGGTTGAGCTTGCCTTTCCCCCTCATGCTAGCCAAATTCATCGCACCAAGTAGAGATACTACTTGTGCTTCCAAATACCCATAAAACCAGTTGTGCCATGAGAGTCCACCATACCTACCTATGGATTGAGTAAGATCCTCCAAGTAAGTTGTCATCGATGCAAGCAATAAAAATTGATCTCTAAATATGTATGACTTATTAGTGTGGGAGAAAATAAGCTTTATACGATCATGTGATATGGAAGAAATAAAAGCAACAGACTGCATAATAAAGGTCCATACCACAAGTGGCAATATAAAGTGATGTTCTTTCGCATTAAGATTTTGTGCATCCAACCATTAAAGCGCATGACAACCTATGCATCCCTCTGCGAAGGGCCTATCTTTTACTTTTATCTCCTACCTTGCATAAGAGTCATGGTGATCTTCACCCTTCCTTTTTACATTTTATCCTTTGGCAAGCACAGTATGTTGGAAAGATCCTGGTACATATGGTTAATTGGATGTGAGCTTTCATGAACTATTATTGTTGACATTACCCTTGAGGTAAAATGTTGGGAGGCAAAACTATAAGCCCCTATCTTTCTCCCTGTCCGATTAAAACTCCATACCCATAAGTATTGCGTGAGTGTCAGCAATTGTGAAAGACTATATGATAGTTGAATATGTGGACTTGATGAAAAGCTCTTATATATTGACTCTTTCCTATGTTATGATAAATTGCAATTGCTCCAATGACTGAGATTATAGTTTGTTAGTTTTCAATGAAGTTTATGATTCATACTCGAAATTGTGATTGAATTATTACTCTAGCATAATAAATCATATGACAAGAATTATGTAAGTTGCTGTTCTAAGAATGATCATGATGCCCTCATGTCCGTATTTTACTTTTATCGACACCTCTATCTCCAAACATGTGGACATATTTTTCGTTTTCGGCTTTCGCTTGAGGACAAGCGGGGTCTAAGCTTGGGGGAGTTGATACGTCCATTTTGCATCATGCTTTTATATCGATATTTATTGCATTATGGGCTGTTATTACACATTATGTCACAATACTTATGTCACAATACTTAAGCTTGGGAGAATGCCGAAAGCTGGGATTCTGGGCTGGAAAAGGAGCAAATATTAGAGACGTATTCTGCACAACTCCAAAAGTCCTGAAACTTCACGGAAGACGTTTTCAGAATATATAAAAAATACTGAGCGCAAGAAGTTCACCAGGGGGGCACGCCCTACCCCCCTGGGGGCGCCCCCTACCTCGTGGGCCCCCTGGTGGCCCTCCGATGGCCATCTTCTGCTATATGGAGTCTTTCGATGAGGAAAAAATCATAATCCATCTTTCCGGACGAGACTCCGCCGCCACGAGGCGCAACCTTGGCGGATCCAATCTAGGGCTCTGGCAGAGCTGTTCTGCCGGGGAAACTTCCCTCCGGGAGGGGGAAATCATCGCCATCGTCATCATCAACTCTCCTCTCATCGGGAGGGGGCAATCTTCATCAACATCTTCACCAACACCATCTCCTCTCAAAACCCTAGTTCATCTCTTGTATCCAATTCTTGTCTCCAAGTCCGGGATTGGTACTAGTAAGTTGCTAGTAGTGTTAATTACTCCTTGTAGTTGACGCTAGTTGGTTTATTTGGAGGAATATCATATGTTCAGATCCTATATGCATATTAATACCCCTCTAATTATGAACATGATTATGCTTTGTGAGTAGTTACGTTTGTTCCCGAGGACATGGGAGAAGTCTTGCTATTAGTAGTCATGTGAATTTGGTGTTCGTTCGATATTTTGATGAGATGTATGTTGTCTCTCCTCTAGTGGTGTTATGTGAACGTCAACTACATAACACTTCACCATTATTTGGGCCTAGAGGAAGACATTGGGAAGTAATAAGTAGATGATGGGTTGCTAGAGTGACAGAAGCTTAAACCCTAGTTTATGCGTTGCTTCGTAAGGGGCTGATTTGGATCCATATGTTTCATGCTATGGTTAGGTTTACCTTAATACTTTTGTTGTAGTTGCGGATGCTTGCAATAGAGGTTAATCATAAGTGGGATGCTTGTCCAAATAAGGATAGTACCCAAGCACCGGTCCACCCACATACCAAATTATCAAAGTACCGAACGCAAATCATATGAACGTGATGAAAACTAGCTTGACGATATTCCCATGTGTCCTCGGGAGCACTTTTCTCTATATAAGAGTTTGTCCAGGCTTGTCCTTTGCTACAAAAAGGATTGGGCCACCTTGCTGCACTTTATTTACTTTTGTTACTTGTTGCTCGTTACAAATTATCCTATCACAATACTATCTGCTACCACTTATTTCAGTACTTGCACAGAATACCTTGCTGGAAACCTCTTATCATTTCCTTCTGCTCCTCGTTGGGTTCGACACTCTTACTTATTGAAAGGACTATGATAGATCTCCTATAATTGTGGGTCATCAGCTACTTTGTACTTTGCTAGGTGAACCTCGGTTGGGGGGCATGCATTCATAGATTAGGTTTCCCTTCGTGCCGACACGAGGGAGGGGGCTGCTAGCTACTTTGCACTTTGCTAGGTGAACCTCGGTTTGGGGGGCATATGCATTCATAGCTTAGGATTCCATTCATGCCGACACGAGGGAGGGGGGGCTGCTAGCTACTTCGCACTTTGCTAGGGTGAACCTCGGTTGGGGGGCATGCATTCATATCTTAGGATTCCCTTCGTGCCAACACGGGGGAGGGGGGGCTGCTAGCTAATTCACACTTTGCTAGGTGTACCTCGGTTTGGGGGCGGCATGCATTCATAGCTTAGGATTCCCTTCGTGCCAACATGAGGGAGGAGTGGGGCTGCTAGCTACTTCGCACTTTTCTAGGTGAACCTTGGTTGGGGGGGAGGGGCATGCATTCATAGCTTAGGTTTCCCTTCATGCCGACATTAGGGGTGGGGGTGGGGCAAGGAATACCATGTGCTTTGCGAGATAGTTGCCAAATCGAAGTTGCATTTGGTATTTGAAAATCAAACCACCCTTTTCATACATAAATTTGGTCCACATGCAAGTGTGTTCATGTTCTGACCCTCTCCCGCGTCATTTTTCAAAAAAATTATGAACATTAGACAAGTCGAATGATGCAACAGACACGGTTCACTCAAACTAACCGTGTGCCATGACGGTGCCCCTGTCACGCACACATCCGCACAGTACATTGGGCTCCACGAGGCTCCCCCTCGAAAAAATATATGCCCGCCTCGAGGGTTTTTATGTTTCATAACACACGGTTGTTATCTCCGGACCGTGTGCGATGTTTCTTGTTCCCAATCCCGCCTGCATCCTTAGTAAATATCTGCCCGCCTCGAGGGATTTTCTGTTTCATAACACATGGTTGTTATATCCGGACTGTGTGCGATGTTTCTTGTTCCCAATCCCGCCTGCATCCCTAGAAAATATCTGCTCGCCTTGAGGGTTTTTTCCATTTCATAACACCAAGTTGTTATTTCCGGACCGTGTGCGATGCACTATCATCAAAATTGTCAATAGCCCAGGCATTTCACTCCCGCGTTTGACTCCCCCGTAGTAAAATTTTCAGTACCCGCATCATTTCCTCAAACACCCCCCGCCCCCCTCCACACACACACACACCAAAACTTCCTCGGGTGTGCACGCACACACACCCCCTCCCTCGCTCGAAACCCTAGCAAGGTCCATGCCGCCGCCGCAAGGCCTCCATTTTCAACATCTGCCGGTTTGCCCGTGCAGCTTACCCACCGATCTCCATACCCAGGCTACCCTGAGTTTCTTAGATGACGCCTGCCAAACGCCCCTTTCCCACAGATCCCCATCCCCATACCCCACTCCAGAGCATCGCAGCCTAAGCCCGGCTACGCTTCCCGTGGAGCTTGAGGAGCGACTGGCCCAAAATAGGTGTATCACGGTCTCTTCGCCTAACCTCAACGAGGAAGCTGACGACCATTACTGGTGACAGACACTCAGGCAGCGGGCTAGAGTATGCGGGCATGTCTCGGCCGCCGGCTACGACATCGAGGTCATCGACAGCGACGGCCTAAGGCGGGCTATGTCATATGTTAAGTGGCCCACCCCCAACCCCTCGGGTTCAACTGCGGTTGATCTCAATCATGGCCCCGCCGCTGATCTCCTCTGCCTCGCTGTCAACAATTTGCCATCCTACATTGCCGTCGAGCCCCTTTTGTCATTTCCGAAGGACACGTTCTGTGACGCTAGCTTGGGATCCACAACCTCCAAGTCAGACCTCATCGATGGCGACCATCTGCTCTTCCAAGGGGAAAGCGCCCGTCTGCGACATCAAGGACGGCACCCTACAGCCATGCTCTTCCAAGGGGAAGGAGCCCATCTGCGACAACATGGAGTGCATCCAGGGTCCGTGCTCTTCCCACGGGAACAAGCCCATTCGTGACAAGTGAGGAAACCCATGATTTGTTTTTCCATGCCTCTTCATAGGGGGGAACCCATGATTTGTTTTGTCAAGTCCCTTTTGTACTGTAGTGAGAATATGTCTAGTTTTAATTGCTATATCTAGTTGTTTGCAGTATGCCTTGTTTATTTCAGTTGTTCACAATGTGATGCTCTATATGTGCAATTATTTACTGTGCAGTACATTTCATCAATCCAGTTTTAAACATACTGATAGGAATGCATATATTTGCTTGTTGTTAAGCCTATTATAGCTAGCATATGCCTCTTTTAAGTTTTTTGATTGTTTGGTTGTTTGTAGTTAGCATATGTCCAGTTTCAAATGCTATCTTTGGTTGTTCGTAGTATGCCTTGTTTATTCCAGTTATTCACAATGTGATGTTCTATATGTGCAAGTATGAACTGTGCAGTTCAATTTCATCAGTACCAGTTTCAACAATACCACTATGAATGACTACATTTGGTTGCTGCATCTTGTAGTTAACACACCTTTCCATTTTTATTTAACAATAACCAGTGTACTTAGACCAGCACAATACAAGTTTGAATGAATATGTTTGCTTGTTGTTAAATGTTAGGCCTATTGCAGTTAACACACCTTTCCACTTGTTTTGCTTTACTAGCGTGCTTAAACCTGCACACTGAAGCTATCTTTTGGAGATTATTTTGTATGCCATGGATAATTTTGGTTGATGTTTAGCCTGTTGTGCTTAACATGCTTCTTGATGTACCTACACAAGACAATTTTGGGAATGACTATTGTTTTCCATCGAGGTTAGTTTCATCCCATGGCTTATATCTGCTCACTGTTCAGGATATCGATAGCTAGTACCATATAGGCTGGGGGCTGATAAGGGACTAATCGGTGAATCGGACTTTTAATTGAATATATTTGTAACCCATTTATCGTTAGGTTAACTAGAGCCATATGTAATATATCTAAGGCTACATAGAAACATGCACTGTACTTAATGTCTAAATATGCAATCCTAGGCTACATTGCAACAAGGAAGAGTGTTACATTAATGTTCTAATGATGTCTAGATATATGTAGAAGAGCAGCAGCAACAACAACAACAAGACAGCCCTGTTTGGATATTCAACTTAGCTAGGGGTTAGAGTTAGTTTCTAGCTCATGACTAACCGTGAACTAACTCCATCCAAAGAGTTGTTTGGATGGAAGGGTTAGATTGACAATAAATGCACTAGGAGAACTAGCTCCAATTAGCACCTCTTGGGTTGGATAGTTTTTTGGGGTGGGTTATAGATGCAACTAGATCAAACTAGCCCTCATGTTTAGATATACTTTAGGGCTATTTGAGCCCAAACTAGCTCAAACTAATTGTAACCCATGGATACAACAGCAGTTAATCAGCCGATAATTTGTAAGAATGCACTAAACTCCTTCCGACCCATAATATAAGATGTTCATTCATCTAATATGTGAGTATATTGGATGTTATAAGATACTCCCTCCATTCCTAGATATTTTTCTTTTTAGATATTTCAAATGGACTACCACATACGGATGTCTATAGACATATTTTAGAGTGTAGATTCACTCATTTTGCTCCGTATGTAGTCACTTGTTGAAATCGCTAGAAAGACAAATATTTAGGAACAGATGGAGTATTATAAAAGAGTTTTGTACTACATCATTGTGCAATTGCTTTTTAGCTTCTAATATTAACTTGGTGCTTTTAGGTACATATGTCATTGGTAAAGATCTGCGTATGGGGCAATGAGATATCGATGAACCAGCATTAAGTGAGGAAGCTGATAAAGATTGTTAGTAGAATGGGTCCAAAGATGGCAATTAAACTATTTGTTTACACTTTATCCAAGAAAACAACGAATTGCAGGATGGTAAGTTAGAACTCTGCAGCCTTCTTTTTATCTCATAATGAGTTGTGTTAGATGAAAATGTCTGAATCTTTTTCCTTTGCAGTGGTTGCCAGAGCAGTTTACTCAAGATTACCTCTCAAACTACATGATTGGTGGGCATGCAAAGGTTAAAGTATTTCTACCAGAACACGATGATTATGTAGATGTTTTCATGAAGACCATGAAGGATGGGCGGTCGACCATCACAAGGGGTTGGACTAGAGTCGCGCGTGCCTTCTGTGTGGAGGAGGGCACAATATGGGCATTCCGCTTCACCTTGTTCAGCAACCAAAATGTATTTTGCCTCTTTCTTTACCATCTTTAATAGTACAAGTATACAACTGTGGTTCATCATTCTTTATTTGGTTCTTATGTAATTCTTGAACATATGTACCTATGAATCATATAATGCATTGGTTGTTTGAACCTGATGGATATGAATAAAGCTATAGCATACATTCAAATTCAAATTCAAATCTGGTACAATTTGAAATAGCAGTAATTAAATTACCGCGAAATTACACCCTCCAGGTCGTTACGGCACACATGGTTGGTAAAACACAAATGTTTGCAATATACACCATAATCCGAGACGGATCACAGAGAGGAAACGTGTGCAAGCATGCACACAGTTGCCGTTTGCAAAGCATGTGCGATGTCAGACAAAATCAAAAATGGTGCAGAGAAACTAAATGTTTGTTTTAGTTGCCTTATCGTGCACGATTCGCAACCATGAACTGTTTTTGATGAAGTATGCATCATAAACGCTGCACCATAGAATAGTGTGTGCGATAGTTGTCGTGTACGATGATGTTACGACGGACCGCCATTTCATAATCCTGTCCGACACTCGTACGACGATTAGCTAATCTTTTTAATAGTGAACCATTTGTGATGGGCCGCGCATCGTAAACGTAGCACCACAGAATACCGACTGCGATGGCAATGCGAGCAGAAACGAGTAGGAGTACTGTATGGACCCTATCCCCGACGGTTTCTGGGTCGTGTGGGAAGTACCCCCTACCGCCATCACTCACTAGGCGACGGTTCCAAATGCCGTCGCGGAAAGGGGTTAAAAACCATTTGTATAGCACCGACGCGTACTAGTGAGTGAAGTATGTTTTCTTCAAGCAATTCCGATACTACCACCAAGCATTCTTGAAGATAGTAGAGGTATTAGCATAGGTTACCTCATCCCGAGTTTCCAAATTAGTCCTTCTCTATAGAGAAAAATGGGAAAATTTGCTGTATTATAACCATCATGTAGGTAGAATGTATGGGACAAAGCAAAGTAATTTCCATGAATAACATTACTTACACATAACTCTTGGACAAACACCTGCAACTGGCATTTTCCTTCATCTTCAGTATAATATTTGCATGATAGGAAGATACGCACACAGGATTTAACAACATCAAATGCGATAGATGCTAAACTACAACTGGCTGGTTGTGCTTCCTCCATAAGAATAGGTGTACTAACTGGTGGAGTTGGGGTTCACTGTGGTAGTACTGACGCTTTGGGCACTGGGGTTGCCTTATTAACTGCTCTTGTCTGGGAGCTCTATGGTGGAGATGGTGATGTGTCAACAGGAACTGGGTTACTATCTCCTGGGGTTGGGGTTAGATTGGGTGAAGCTGGTTCTCTGTCCATCGCAGCAGGGGGTACAATCTGCGAGAGTCTGGGGTATGTGTGGTAGGGCCGGTTCCCGTGCATGTACAACCGGGGTGCTATCTCCACCTAGAGGTAGCACTGTTTTATTTGAAGACCGTGTTTTTACTCCGCTAGATACTGCCATCACCCGCTCCAATTCAAATGGCTGATAAACAGGAAACATAGTTTAATGTACAAACATTGTATGAGAGACAGATGCAATAGATAGTGTGGAAAAAGAGGGCATGAAATAGTTGACATGTATATTGTTTAACTAAAAAGGATAGCATGACATAATTTCACATATATGATGTCTATCTAAACTGGATAGCATAGCATGACATAATTCAAACATATGATGACTAACTAAACAGGATGGCATGAGATAATTATATGACATCTTTAGTAAACAGGTTCGCATGACATAATTCACATACATGTTATCTAAATAATTAGGATCACATTATTTAATTCACATATGTGATTTATATGCTAAGCAGAGGGCATTGTGATGTGTGAACTAAGAACATGGTGTTGAATATTATGTATATGATGTCTAAAAACTATGCAATGCAAGACACCATATGCATGATATGAGCAGTATAACCGTGCCAAGTTAGAGCATACACCTCGATGGGGGAATATGACTGGTCATCTGTCCCTGAATCCATCTCTAAGGAGCTATCGGGACCCAACAAGAGATCTGCTTTGACAGGTAGCACTGTCTGCTGTGAAGACCTTGTTTTCACTCCAGTTTTTTTCATTACCCGCTCAAATGGCTGATTCACAGGAAGAGTAGTTTAATGTACGAACATTACAGACAAATGGAAATGTAATGAAGAAAAGGATGGGCAACATCACGGTTGTCATAATCGCGATTCTGTTATATGATTCTATGACTTCACGATCCAAACTAACCCCTCTGATTCTACGACTTTAGTTCATAGAATCTACGTTTCTACGATCCTGATAGTGAAGATTCTACGATTTGCGATCCTACCATCGGAGCTCCGATCCGATTCAAAATCGCGATTCTAACAACTTTGGGCAAGATATCATTCAAATATATGATGCATGGTTAAACAGGACGGCATTGCATATTTCACATATATTATGGATGGCTAAAAGAGATGAGACTGCATAATTCCCATATATGATATAGAAACTAAACATGTGGCATTACAGAACATGTGTAAACTAAGAAGATGACATATATGATGTCGAAAGTAGGCACTACAAGGACCCATATGCATGATATGACCAACATCATAATGCCAAGTTAGAGCAAACACCTTGGGGGTAAATAGGAGTGGTCCGCTGCGTCTGAATCCGCCTCAGAACAGATATCTTCCTCTGGATTACAATCTGGAGAGGGGGGAGGGTTTGCCTTTGAACCCACCATGGAGCGATGTGTGCATGACATTGTATTTCTGCACAAAAATCTTCTCTTTTTCCCGACATGTTCAGTATTGCTACCTCTTGAGCACTTGCGTTGGTTTTCCCTTGAAGAGGAAAGGGTGATGCAGCAAAGTAGCATAAATATTTCCCTCAGTTTTTGATAACCAAGGTATCAATCCAGTAGGAGGCCACGCACGAGTCCCTCACACCTACACAAACAAATGAATCCTCGGAACCAATGTGATAAGGGGTTGTCAATCCCTACACGGTCACTTACGAGAGTGAGATCTGATAGATATGATAAGGTAATATTTTTGGTATTTTTATGGTAAAGATGCAAAGTAAAAAAAAGGCAAAGGAAATAACTAACTATTGGAAGATTAATATGATGGAAGATAGACCCGGGGCCATAGGTTTCACTAGTGGCTTCTCTCAAGAGCATAAGTATTCACGGTGCGTAAACAAATTACTGTTGAGCAATTGACATAATTGAGCATAGTTATGAGAATATCTAGGTATGATCATGTATATAGGCATCACGTCCAAGACAAGTAGACCGACTCCTGCCTGCATCTACTACTGTTACTCCACACATCGACCGCTATCCAGCATGCATCTAGAGTATTAAGTTCAAGAGAATAGAGTAACGCTTTAAGCAAGATGACATGATGTAGAGGGATAAACTCATGCAATATGATATAAACCCCATCTTGTTATCCTCGATGGCAACAATACAATACGTGCCTTGCTGCCCCTACTATCACTGGGAAAGGACACCGCAAGATTGAACCCAAAGCTAAGCACTTCTCCCATTGCAAGAAAGATCAATCTAGTAGGCCAAACCAAACTAATAATTCAAAGAGACTTGCAAAGATAACCAATCATACATAAAAGAATTCTGAGAAGATTCAAATATTGTTCATAGATAAACTTGATCATAAACCCACAATTCATCGGTCTCAACAAACACACCGCAAAAGAAGATTACATCGAATAGATCTCCACAAGAGAGGAGGAGAACTTTGTATTGAGATCCAAAAAGATAGAAGAAGCCATCTAGCTAATAACTATGGACCTGAAGGTCTGAGGTAAACTACTCACACTTCATCGGAAGGGCTATGGTGTTGATGTAGAAGCCCTCCGTGATCGATGCCCCCCTTCCGGCGGAGCTCCGGAACATGCCCCAAGATGGGATCTCGTGGATACAGAAAGTTACGATGGTGGAATTAGGGTTTTGGCTCCATATCTGGTAGTTTGGGGGTACGTAGGTATATATAGGAGGAAGGAGTATGTTGGTGGAGCAATTGGGGGCCCAGGAGAGTGGAGGGTGCGCCCAAGAGGGGTAGGCGCGCCCCCTACCTTATGGCCTCCTGGTTGATGTCTTGATGTAGGGTCCAAGTCCTCTGGATCATGTTTTTTCCGAAAATCACGTTCCCGAAGGTTTCTTTCCGTTTGGACTCCGTTTGATATTCTTTTTTGCGAAACCCTAAAATAGGCAAAAAAAAACAGCAATTCTGGGTTGGGCCTCCGGTTAATAGGTTAGTCCCAAAATAATATAAAAGTGTATAATAAAGCCCAATAATGTCCAAAACAGAATATAATATAGCATGGAACAATAAAAAATTGTAGATACGTTGGAGGCGTATCAAGCATGACTGTGTACAATATCTGACATGCATACGAAAAAAATATAGTGAGATTATGTAACGAGAGCATGAAGAAATCTAGAGTCATGGTAACAACCAGTGGATGGATCCGAAAATAATGATAGCAGGCTGCTGATAGCTTTAATTTAATAAAAAGACAGATGATGATTGCTTTACTATTTGTTTCCCACCCAAGATGAACAACATAGGCATACCATAGGTGAACCAGATAACACACAGAGATACTATTCATAGCTGGCTCGACATGTGCCTCACAAGTAATTTTAAAACTCAGGTTTGAACATTAATTTGGACCTGACTTGGAGTCTAAGAGGTGAACAGGACGATAAAGTAGCAGGTAATTTTAAGCAATGCATAACCTAAGCAGAAACAAAATAGTGCAACCTCTCTTGTGGACCCGTGTACTCCTCAGGTTCATCTACTGAGTCGATGATGGTGATGCAGTTGCGGTGGGTGCCGGCGGCACGGAAGGAGATCTGATGCGGTGAAAGATGGTCAGGAGTCCTGATGTCTGGTTTGGTGGATGCTTTTATCGATGGAGCAGCTCAAGTGAGGTGGACGACGTCGCGGCAAGTGCAGGACAAACCACACAAAGTTTTCTTAGACACGTACCCATAACTGAAGTAATTCTGTAAGGGGTCCTTTGGCTTGTAGGATTCTAAAAACGCAGGGATAGGAAAAACATCGGACTATGATAGGAATGCATGTGGGAAACATAGCATTTGTAAACACAGGATTTCTGTCAACTTGGGTGTTTGGTTCATAGGAATTGGAAGAGCAGAGGAATGGAAAGAAACATGGCTAAATTAAAGTGAAACCATATGAAAGCGTGTACAGTTAGAATGTTATTCTGCCACTAATACACTTGGTCTTGTTTTCATGCATAGGATTTTGAAAAGTAGGTCCAGGTGGATGTTCTCCTGCATTCCTTTCAAACAAATGCATGAATAATTGAATAATAAAGTGCCATAGGAAAATTTCCTATTGCTATGTTTTTCCTTTGAACCAAAATAGCCCTAATGGATCGACATGAATGTAGAGTAATAAGTGATGCGAGAAGTGTACAACATCTTTGCCATAGTCATGTCGACCTCAACATCATTGGGTTGGTCGCTGAAGAAGTTGAGGCAGAGGTGGCTGTCAGAGGTGTGGAGGAAGATCTGGGGAATTTGTAGACGGTGTCCAGGTCACTACTCTATTGTGATGGATGGTTCCGTCATTGGCGGCGAGAGGCTGAAGCAGTACAAGACAAATATCATTAATCTCAAGTGGGATTCTAATAGCATCTCCAATAGATGATCTAAAATACATTACCAAAAAGTGATAGATGTAAAATTTACATCACCAAAAATCACCTGACTACAACAGATGAGGTAAAGACTGTTGACTCTAAACTTCACCGTCGAAACTGAAATTTACTATGGAATCTGAATGTTACTGTCAAAATTGAACACAATGGTAGCAGAGAGGCACTTCACATGTAGTTTAGGGAGGGCATGCAGTTCGTCTTCAACCACCACCCCCCTAACCGCCAGCCACCACCGGCCCCAGCTGCCTGCGGCGGGTGGCGCTCCCGCGCCGCCTCGCCGCCCCGAAACCACTCCCCACCGTCGGTCCGTCACCGCCCCAGCCAGCCCTCTAGCCCCCCCCCCCCACACCGAGCTTTTTCTCCAGCGATCCCCAGGCCACCGCCCCACCACCAGGCCCCCACCGCCGACGACCACCACCCCCACCCTGACCCCTAAGATAGATAGTGGGGTACCTCTCCGGCGGGCCCCCTCCCCACTGCCGGTGGTTCTTCCTTAACTTCGGGGAGCCCCCTCCACCCCATGAAAATCGACTGACCCAAAAGTCGATTCAGTCGACTGAAGTGCAGCTAAATTGGAGCAGAGCAACAACACGAGCAAGGGGGAGAGAAGCGCAACAGCATGAGTGAGAGCCGGAGCAGCAACAGTGCGAGCGAGCGAGCGAGTGAGAGTCGGAGCAGCAGCAGCATGAGCGAGCGAGCGATAGCCGGAGCAGCAGCAGCAGATCTGGCTAGTATGGCCGCCGCCGAAGGGTCCTCGCACTAGGGGAGAGCCGCCGTGGAGATGTCGCCCGCGACGCCAGCTTCGAGGTAGTCGCGCCATGGGGGTGCGGGATGGAGCACCGTAAGTGCCGGGTGGTCGAGTTTAGGAGAAGGTGCAATGCGATGAGTGTACAACCTCTTTGGTGGCGCCGAGTAGGCCTCGGCTTTGTCCGAGGAGTCGGTGAGGATGTTGCGGTTCTAGTGGAGCAGGTTAAGGTGGTGCTGTGGGGATGAAGCAGCCGCGATAGATGAGGCGATCGTCGGAGCAACTCCTTGGAGGTAGAGGACGGGGCGGCTGAACCGGCGGGATGACGAGATGGACGATGATCCTCATCTGGGGAGGTGGATGAGGGACGTCGATCTGTTGTGGTGGACGTCGTCGTCGGGGAAGAGGCTCCAGCTGGGCAGTGGTGAGGTGGCGGATGGAGGAGGGTGGGGTTTCGCGGCTGGAGTAGAGAGGGTTATGGCGGCCTAGGATTTCGAATGGCGAAAAGGAGGCGATGGGAGGGGGGAACCATGACTTAGGGACGCGCTTGTCCAAAATGTAGTGCGTGTTACAAAAGTACCCCCAACGATTTGAAATAGCGTCGCTTTCGGCTCGGGGTTAGGAGGGGGATTTCTCGTGTTGGGATTTGGCAGTTGGAGGGAGTTTTCGCGCGGGTTGTAATTTCGGGACAAGAAGGCGCGGGTTGTGAAGGCGTGAGTTTTGGGAGCACGATATCTGAATTTTCGGGATATAACATGGCGCGGGTTGAATTTTAGGGACAAGCCTTACGTGTAATATTGTACTTGTACGTGCAAATCAATTCGCACTTCCCTCAATGAAAAAAAGGAAAAAAACTATTCACACCACACAAAGAGAGAGTCTTGTCCCGTTTTACTATACAAATGCTATCCAAAGCTATGAATTCATGTTATGTCCAATTAATTTTTTTCGCTGGCTATATAATGCATGTAACCTACTCATACCAACATTTTAGTGCATTCCAAATGTCTATACTACCGCTGCAATTCGAACTAAATTTGAATTCGTTTCTCTATTTGAATAAGAATCTACAATCATGATTGTTGCAAAATTCAACCATCATTCGTGTATTACCTCAAGAACACACCACATGATTACTATAGAGATAGATATGAACTATGTGTACTATATGAACTCGAATTCAATTTTTTGAATACACTTGATGTTGATTCCAAATAATAGTACATTTGATGTACTAACTAGATATTCATAATCTAAACCATGTTACATACATACACCGTGTTTATCACACAAAGTATAGTGCCCCGCCCCCTACATTATGACAAGTATTTAGCCCTGAGCTGCAAAAGCCACACATTATCCCAAATTATAATCAATGTTCTACATTATGATATCTTCTTCAAATATCTGTATCCAATTTTTTATAGTGAATCATGATCTCCGTTCGTCTTTACAGCTTCACGATCCTCTTCTCTTTGTAGCTAGCTAGCGCTAACTTTTTATCATGCATGCACACGCCCGACCCCCTCTCACCCTCCCTCAGCTTCCCTGCACATTCGTTATTTCTCTTTAGGTCATTCACCCATGGTGTGTGTAGGCCCCTTGGCTCCTTCTTTCCGGCACACAGCGGTCGATATACCTCTCTATCCAAGTGTGTCTACCACAAACACACACTTCCCCTCTTCTCTTATCACCGTTCATGCCCCCTATGTCCAATACGGTTCCACGCAGGTGCACACTCCCGCCCCTCTTTTCATCGATCTCATACTCGCACACTCCTCCCCCCTCGACATAGTAGGCCTCTCGCACCACCGCCTAGCTGCACCCCTCTCCCCCTGTCCGTCTATCCGGACCTTATTTGCTTCTAACACATGCATGCATGTATACATATCAATCTCCCAACATATCGCTAGGTCAACTATAATTCTTTTCCCCCACACACTAATAGACTTGCCTCACTAGTTATGTCTCTCCCTTTCTCGGACACACCATGGTTGATCTTCCTATGTAGTTACATCTGCTTACCACAACCATATCGTCCCCCCTCAACATCCTTGCATACCTCCTGGCCCGTCTCTCATGTGCATGTGCATAGACAGGTAGACATCCCTAGCCCTCTCTTATTGATATTGCACTCGTACCCTCCGCTTGTCTAGCAGGCCTTTCCCACCATTTGTGAGAAGCAACTCCACCACCAACCCTCCGACACTCTACCTTTGTCTTTCTCCCAACCTTATTCCTCTGCTATACACATATGCATGGATGCCGACCTATCTCCCTCAATACATAGCTAGGTCTCTCTCCTTCTCCACACATATACTAGTCGATCTACCCCTCTATAGTTAGGTCTTTGCCCCCCCCACACACACACAACGGTAGTTGAACATTGTAGGTAGGTATCCATGCCACAGACAAAAACTGCAACTCTACCCTCTCACATTCCACTACTAGGAAAAGGGCTATAGATGGAATTGATACTAATGGCGCACCAGACATGTGGTGCGCCATTACTATATACTAATGGCGCACCATCTGTTGGTACGCCAAACATACTAATGGAGCATCCGGGCAGAGTGCGCCATTAGTAGTTAGAACTACTAATAGATGCTACTACTGTATAGAGTGCGCCACTACTGTATTTTTTTTACTTTTTTGCAAAACTACTAATGGCGCACCGTTGCATAGTGCGCCATTACTAGTTTAAACTGGTAATGCGCACTGTGCCACGGTGCGCCATTAGTATAAAAATTATTTTTTTTACTTTTTGCAAAACTACTAATAGCGCATGTCTGTGTGGTGCGCCATTAGTATGTTGGGTTACTAATGGCGCATGTCTCTGTGGTGCGCCATTAGTAACCTGGGACCAGCTAGATATTTTTGGATAGCCACACCTACACACTCACTTTCCCCACTTCATTCCCCCCACCTCCTTCTCTAAGCTTGTCGGCTGCCTCCTCCTACTCACCTCATTTGCACCATAGATTCATCAAAATTAAGTGTTGAAATTACCTTTTTTTGATAGGTAAGTAAGGGGAAAGCTATCTTTATGTTGTAGATCTACTTTTTTTCTCCCTAGCTCGCTCCAACAACGTGCACATGCACTTTTTGTGGCCTAGCTAGATCTATGTATGTTTGTGGTGTTGCATATGTTTGTGGTGTTGCATATATGTTTGTGTTTGCAGGTACCGGTATTTGAAATGCGATTGTTGCCAATATTTTGCCGGAATGTTGATTCATTTCTGTTTCGGCGAGAATTTTGGCACTATGCATTCTTTTTGGTCCTATTTTTAGGGAAAGTCATGCCAAATTTTTTCTTGGTTCTAAAATATCGTTTTGCTCTACCCCGCAGGCGACCATGGTCCGCACGATGACCGAAGGCATCGTGAATAGGTTTTTGAGCTCCGCGAAGGCCGAGATGCTTCAAAAGAACAAGACGGAGATAAGATGTCTGTGTCGAAGATGCAAGCTGAAGAGCCTTACACTACTAGGAAAAGGCCTACTAATGGTGCACCGGTTTTGCCTACTAATGGCGCACCACCGGTGCGCCATTAGTATCACGCCACTAGAATTTTTTACTAATGGCGCACCACTGGTGCGCCATTAGTATCTGGTATGCTAATGGCGCACTAGGCAGTGTGCCATTAGTTTTGCCCACGGTGCGCCACTAGTGTCTGCTATACTAATGGCGCACCACATGGTAGTGCGCCATTAGTAACAATTTTTTTAATTTTTTTCTTAATCTCAGGTCACTATTTCACCGATGAGATATCCAACACATATATATACAACAAGCATCCATATAACAATCATAGCCAACACACAAGTTCCATCATATATACATACATAGCCAACACACAAGTTCCATCATATATACATACATAGCCAACACATAGTTCCATCGTTACATATTACAAAAGTTTCACATTGTTCATCCAACACCGTTATCCATCAATTCACAAAAGTTTCACATTGATACAAAATAAAAACACAAATGGAAAAGAAGCACTCCATCCATGCAAGCTTTCGTGAATTAAATCAAATCTGCAAAATCATAAACAAGAAGTTAGAAGAAGTAAAAGAAGAAGACTAGAAGAATACTAGAAGAAGAAGAACACTAGAAGAAGAATAAGAATAATTTTGGAAAAGAAGAAGAATAAGAAGAAGACTATAAGCTTATTATGTAAACTTGATCATTTTGTGCTAACATAAGTTATTTTGGAGCTAACCTATAGGAAACTAAGCATATAAGCTCTAAGTTAGTATATTAGAGCCAACTTAGGTAAAATGAAGCTAACCTATGTCATTTTGGAAAAGAAGAAGAATAAGAAAAAGACTATAAGCTTGATTATGTAAACTTGATCATTTTGTGCTAACATAAGTTATTTTGGAGCTAACCTATAGGAAACTAAGCATATAAGCTCTAAGTTAGCATATTAGAGCCAACTTAGGTAAAATGAAGCTAACCTATAGGAAACTAAGCATATTAGAGATAACATAGGTAACTAAGTATATATATATATATCATTTTGGAGATCTTACATACCTGACAAAGTTCAGTTCTCATGCATTTTTCTTCTCCTTCTCCTTCCTCAGCCTGATGCGCCAAGAGCGGCGAGGCGGTGGAGGCAGTGGGATGTAGTCTTCTACCTCAATTGGTGTGGTCATGTTGCCCAGCTGTGGGATCGCCGGCGCCACCACCGGTGCGTGGTCATTGTCAGGCACCACCACCATCGCGAGGCCACCTTCAGGAACGACCATCGCTAGGTCATCCTCAGCCACCTCCATCTCTTGCCCATGGTCAGCCACCACCATCTCTTGCCCTTGGTCAGCCACCACCAGCGCTAGGTCATCCTCAGCTTGATGCCCATCGTCATCCTGCAGCTCCTCATCCCTACTCTGCTCCTCTTCTCCCGCACTCCAGTCCGGATCATCCTTCTTGTTGTCTATGCTGCTGCCAGAATCGCTGCTGCTTTCGCTACAGCCAGAATCGCTGCTGCTTTCGCTACAGCCATTGTCGCTACTGCTTTGGCTGTAGCCAGTGTCGTTGCTGCTGCTCCCATTACCTGTCCAAATGCAACAATGACCGTTAACAATTGATGTGAGACAAAGCCAAATGTAGAGGAATAAGAAGAGGCAGAACGTACCGGCATCATCATCGTCAGCGTAGCGCATGCGACACATAGTCGCGTTGAATACCTTCACGATGAGCATGGTGGCATCGTCGTCGTACCTGAAGAGAAGGAAGTACCCTAGCCGCAGGTCGTAGGCACGGTAGAACTTCTCCCACCCACGAGACAAGTACATGTGGCCCTCCTTGATCACCAACTCCACATCCCACTGCCTGCGAAACCCGCTGCCGGCCTGTCGCAGCTTCACATTATTTGGCGGATCTTCACCCATCAGGATGTTCATAAAATTTCCAGGCAGCCTCTGCAGTTTGGGACAATGAGTGATGTAGCAAACAACAGATATCATAATGAGATGGGTGAAGCGGAGATCTCTCGTTTTATATACCTGCGTCATGGATGATACTGAAGTCCCAAGTATGATAGTGAAGAACTCGGAAGCATCCAACTCGTACTGCGGTGTCGCAGAGCGGCGGTGGCTGCTTCCCGCCATCTCTGATAAGCAGCAGAAGAGACTAATTAGTACCCTTACAATAGATCATAAAACATGCATGATAACAGGCATTAGTCGCAAGTACCCCATATGTCCTATTTTTAGCAAAGTCATGCTAAAATTCACGGAAAATTTCAGCATGACCTTTGCTGAAAATAGGACATATGGAGTACCCAAATTTGCCGGAACGGAAGTTAATCGACATTGCGGCAAACTCAAGGGCCTCTCGGGGTACCTGCAAAATCATTATCCCCGCGTAATGAAGTCACCAATGGGTCATTTCAGAAGATCACAAGTAGCATCATCACAAGTACAACATCATCACAAATACATCAGCAGGGGTATTTTTATGATATAAGAAGAAAGTAGCCACAACTATAGTAAAAACAAGCAACTACACACACAGGAGTTGTAAAATATCCCTGCTATTCTTTTTTACATAAACATGTAATTAGTCAAGACAACTTCTCTCATATTTTTAAACTTCCATTTATTTTAATCTACGGTAGAGACATGACATCATCACCCTCCAGAAAAAACCAACAAATATGGCATCAGAAACATATGTGCCACCTGTCAGAAAATATAGAAAAGAAAGCACATAGTTATAAAGATTAGTATTCGAGACTTTGTAGCGAGCTCTGGTTTCTCTTAATGGCAATTTGGGTGAACCTTTCCATGCAAAAAAAATTAAACTGTTATACAGATTTTGGACCCCATCATATGCTAAGCAGGTGTGATGGTTCAGGCTTAATATGAAGCAAGCAGTAGATGAGGTGCAAACAAACATTTTTTTAAACAAATTGTGGTGGGATATTTCAAGACATTGCGGTTCGAGTGCTTCAGAATGGCTGTGAGATGAGAACTACAGACAATCAGATCCTCTTGACTATAGTATAGCATAAACTGAAGGATAAAAAGGGTGTTTGGATTCAGTTAACTGAATATGCTACTCTAGTTCCTGGAGTTGGTTACTTAATTCTATCTATTCCCATTGGTCTGGCTGACCTTTGGGTAATAGCTACTTATACTTGTTGTTACAGGTTACTGTTGTTATATATACTTACAGCAGCACTGCTAATGATACTAGCCCAAGTGCTTGTGGGTGTGGTGTCCTATTTGCAGAAAAATACCATGTGTAAGTGGAGTGCAGTGTTCTGCAGAAGCAGATGATCAGTTGGGTGCTACCCTGTCTATTTCTTCTATGTTATCCTTATACTCTGCTTAAGAATAGATGCTACTTGTCTTGGCTATATTCTGCTTTCTTGTCTATTTTTCCATCCCTCTCTCTTCTATTAAACTAATAAGAACAGATGTTGCCTGATCTTATTGCCTATGATGCTGGTCTAAGCCTCTCTGGGTTCTAAAGTTATTTTTGTGGCTCCAAGAACTCCTACAAATCCTGTGATGCATGACACAACCTTTCCGTGTGAATTTTTTTGTAACTGTACCTAACAGAAAAATTTACTTGAGAATCAACAACAATTTACAAGCCATGGCCATGGTCTCCACTCCCAAACCCTAACCCTATTTACAAGCCATTTTCTGTAACCATACCTAACTATCACATGCGTGGTGGTGCCCTGCACAGCGGTCGTTGAGCTCGCGCGGTGTGGTGAGCTCGCCGGAGATGGACGGGCCCTGCACAGCGGTCGAGACTCAGAGCAGAGGTTGAGGGCAAGAGGAAGAAGAAGAAGAAGGAAGTGGAGGGGAGGGGAGGGGCTCACCTGCAGTCGAGGGAGTACACGACGCCGGCCTGGCTGAGCTGAGGTAGGGCAAAGCAGCGCGCGGACGGCGGCGTCGTGTGGCCTGGCTGAGCTGGCGGTCGTCGTCTCCTCCTCCTCCTCGTCCTCCTCCTGGTCCTCCTGCTCCGGATCGGGGCGCGGGGGCGGCGGCGCGGGGGAACTACAGTGGTGGGGGCATGGGGGCGGCGGCGCGGGGGAGCTGCAGTGGTGGGGGCGTGGGGGCGGGGGTCGGGGCGGCGGCAGGGGACGGAGGGGACGGAGGGGGAGTGCAGGCGCGGCGGCGGCGTACGGTTGGGGCGGAGGGGGCAAATTGGTCGAGTGGGGAGGAAGGGAGGGAGGGGAATAGGTGGAGTGGGGGGAAGCTTACTAATGGCGCACCCAGCAGCGGTGCGCCATTAGAATGTTTTTTATTACAGTTCGAGCCCTCAGGTTATATTCCACCTAACCCAATCTACATCAGAACCTGCCCACTAGCTCGACTGGTCAGCACGCATCACACACACTGGAGGTCCTGGGTTTGATTCCCAGGCTCCCCAATTTTTATTTTATGCATTTAAAATGCTGTTTGATATTTATTTGTGTTTAAATATGTTCAAACTTGTTTAAATCATAACAGTAATATTTTTTTATAAAAACAGTAATAATTTTTTAAAAAAATATGTTCAAATTTGTGTAGCGGGGGAGGGTGCGGTTGATCGTCGGCGGCGAGGGGGACGTCGATGTCCCATGAACACGGTTTTCAAAGACCCGGGATCTCTATCTAGGTGGCGATACGTTGTGTCATCCATTGTAACGCCCCGAGACCGATGTGTCAGGTGTCGTGCAGTTATTCGTTGTTGTTGCCCGGTCATTGCTTGCGTGTCATGCATTTGCATATCATGTCATCATGTGCATTTCATTTGCATACGTGTTCGTCTCATGCATCCGAGCATTTTCCCCGTTGTCCGTTTTGCATTCCGGCGCTCCGTTCTCCTCCGGTGGTCATTTCTACCTTCTTCTCGTGTGTGGGGATTAAACATTTCCGGATTGGACCGAGACTTGCCAAGCGGCCTTGGTTTACTACCGGTAGACCGCCTGTCAAGTTTCGTACCATTTGGACTTCGTTTGATACTCCAACGGTTAACCAAGGGACCGAAAAGGCCTCATGTGTGTTGCAGCCCAACACCCCTCCAAAGTGGCCCAAAACCCACCTAAGATCTCTCCATCATCTCGGTCGTTCGATCACGATCGCGTGGCCGAAAACCGCACCCCATTTGGACTCTCCTAGCTCCCTCTACCTATAAATATGTGGCTCTCCCCGAATTTTCGCGCAGTCAAAACCCTAGATCTCACCACTCTCCACGCCGCCAGACATGTCCGCCCGCCGGCGGACGCGTCCACCCAGCCGGCCACCTCACTCCGCCCAATGGCGAGCCGCCACATCACCCCGCCGCCGATCTCCTCCAACCACGCGCCGCCACCTCAGCGGCATCCTCCCTCCCTCTCCTCCGCGCCCGCCGCGGGCCCACGGGGCCCGCAGCCGGCCCCCGCAGCCCGCGCGCCGCCCGCTGCCGCCCGCGCGCCTGGCCGCCTCCGAACGCCGCCTCCTCGCCTCTTCGCCAGGTCGCCGCCCACCGCCGGGCGCCGCCGCGCACTCCGGCGACCACCGCGCGCTCCGGCGACCACCACCGTGCACCGCGCCACTCCACCGCGCCAGCGCTGCGCCTCCTCGTCGGCGCCACATCGCCCGCACCGCGCCGGCCTCTTCTTCTGGTGGCTCCGACGAGCCCAACTCCGGCCGTCCCCCGCATCAAGTCCGGCCACCGCCGCCCCTGCCTTCTCCGGCGCGGATCCGGCGAGATCCGCCGCCGCCTCGGTTCGCGTTCTGCCAAGTCCCCGAGTTTCCCACGTTTCATATGCACATGTTCATCGCATCGTAACTTTGCATCCGTAGCTCCGTTTTGGGCATATAGCATATCAAAATGTTCGTCTCAGAGAGCACATCATTTCATTTCAGTGCATCATTTTCATTTGAGTTCATCTTGATGCCCGAAATGCTGTTAGAAGAGTGCTACTTGAGATATTTGTCAGATCTGCTACTCCATTTAGAGATTTGTCATTTTTGCCATGATTATTGTGTGCATGATATGCCCATGGGCTCTACATATGTTTTGTTAAGAGTTTTGACATCTTTCCAGAGGTGCAACCCATGTATTTTTGTGATGTGTGTGGTGACTAGCACAAGCTTGCAAAGTGGTGCACTTGGTAATGCTGATTTCAGGGACTTAGCATTTCCACTAAGTCCTTGAGCTGTTTATCTCATATGGCCATATGTTCATGTTGTTTCCTAGTGATCCGTGCCTCTTTTGAGGATGATCAGTAAGGATGTTTTGTTAATCTTGTAGTGCTCTATCCATCCATGTCTTTGTTTGCAATTATGGAGCACCCTAGCTTGAGTCAATCGCACTCTACTTTTGCTACTTCGTGAATCTGGGCAGATTGTCTACTTGTTAGCGATTTTGCCGAGGATGTTGTAGTTGATCCGTGCATGCCTTGGTATTGTTCTTGCCATGTCTAGCTTGTATTTTGTGTATTCTTGATGGGTGTATGATTAGATTGTCATGACTTGCTCTGTAGTGAGTGCATCGAGCTCGTTAACATGCCTACTTGATATCTGTTTTCAGCATGCTCCAGTTTTCACTAAGTCTGAGAACTGATTATGTTTTTGCCGTGTTCACATGCTTGCAATTGTATTTTCTGATCCATTTTGGCTCAAGGTCACTAAGGGACTTTTGTTAAGATCTTTGAGTAGCTCCATGTCATGCTTACTTTGCCATGTTCAGGTCCTGTAGCATATAGTTTTGTTGCTCCGGAGAGTGCTATATGATTTGAAATTCCAGACAAGTGTTAATTTCACTTAGTCTGAAATCTGTTTACCATATGCATTTTTGCCATGCTTGTTTGAACCTGTTAATGGATGAATTGGCCGTAGCTCAGTGGTAGACTTTTGTTAAGCATCATTAATGCATCCCTACCATGTATTTTGTTGTCATGTTTGGGTGCTGTAGCGTGTTCATCTCTTTGCATTTAGATGGCAACTTGCTGTAAATCGCAGACCGGTGTCATATTTGAATCGCTTGCCATTTCCAAACCGTAACTCTAATTCCGGCGATCTTTATATCGTTTTCAAGCGATTTCATCTCACCTTTCCAGTGGAACACTTGGAATTCCAAGTTGAGGCCAGGTTCATGCATTCCTTATCCAATCATGCATATGCATCGCATACCGCATCCCGCATGTTATACCATGTTCATGTGTTGGTTGTTTACTATGTTGTGTGCTTCTTTCCGGTGTCTTCTTCGGGTTGGTTCTGGTAACGTCGCGTTTGCGAGGACCCGTTCGTCTATGTTCCGTTTGTCTTCTTCATGGACTCGTTCTTCTTCCTTGCGGGATTTCGGGCAAGATTATCATACCCTCGAAATCACTTCTATCTTTGCTTGCTTAGTTGCTCGCTCTTTTGCTATGCCTATGCTGCGATACCTACCACTTGATTATCATACCTGCTATATTGTTGAACCAAGCCCCTAACCCACCTTGTCCTAGCAAACCATTGTTTGGCTATGTTACCGCTTTGCTCAGCCCCTCTTATAGCGTTGTTAGTTGCAGGTGAAGATTGAAGTTTGTTTCTTGTTGGAACATGGAGATGTTGTTCCTTGTTGGAACATGTTTACTTGTTGGGATATCACAATATATATTATTTAATTAATGCATCTATATAGTTGGTAAAGGGTGGAAGGCTCGGCCTTATGCCTGGTGTTTTGTTCCACTCTTGCCGCCCTAGTTTCCGTCATATCGGTGTTATGTTCCCGGATTTTGCGTTCCTTACGCGGTTGGGTAATAATGGGAACCCCTTGACAGTTCGCCTTGAATAAAACTCCTCTAGCAATGCCCAACCTTGGTTTTACCATTTGCACTAACAACCTACCACCTTCCCTTGGGTTCTGCAGACTCAAGGGTCATCTTTATTCTACCCCCCCCCCCCCCCCCCCCCCCCCGGGCCAGTGCTTCTCTGAGTGTTGGTCCGAACTGAGCTGCCTGCGGGGCCACCTCGGGGAAACTTGAGGGTTGGTTTTACTCGTAGCTAGTCTCATCTGAGTGTGCCCTGAGAAAGAGATATGTGCAGCTCCTATCGGGATTTGTCGGCACATTCGGGCGGTGTTGCTGGATTTGTTTTAACTTGTCGAAGTGTCTTGTAGAACCGGGATACCGAGTCTGATCAGAATGTTTCGGGAGGAGGTCTATTCCTTCGTTGACCGTGAGAGCTTGTGATGGGCTAAGTTGGGACACCCCTGCAGGGATTTGAACTTTCGAAAGCCGTGCCCGCGGTTATGGGCAGATGGGAATTTGTTAACGTCCGGTTGTAGAAAACCTGAAGTTGACCTTAATTAAAATGAATCAACCGTGTGTGTAACCATGATGGTCTCTTTCCGGCGGAGTCCGGGAAGTGAACACGGTTGTTGGAGTTATGCTTGACGTAGGTTGCTATAGGATCACTTCTTGATCATACTTTTATCGACCATGCTTTGCCTTCTCTTCTTGCTCTCATTTGCGTATGTTAGCCACCATATATGCTAGTCGCTTGCTGCAGCTCCACCTCATACCTTTACCTGACCCATAAGCTTAAATAGTCTTGATCGCGAGGGTGCGAGATTGTTGAGTCCCCGTGGCTCATAGATACTTCCAAAACCAGCTTGCAGGTGCCGATGAGACCGTGCAGATGACGCAACCAAGCTCAGGAGGAGCTCGATGAAGATCTTGTCCTTTGTGTTGTTTCGTTCTAGTTGATCAGTAGTGGAGCCCAGTTGGGGTCGATCGGGGACCTTGTCGCATTTGGGGTTATTCTTTTATTTTGGTTCCGTAGTCGGACCTTGATTGTATCTGGATGATGTAATGCTTTATTCATGTAATTGTGTGAAGTGGCGATTGTAAGCCAACTATGTATCTTTTTCCCCTATTGTATTACTTGGGTTGTGTGAAGATTACCTCACTTGCGACATTGCTTTCAATGCGGTTATGCCTCTAAGTCGTGCTTCGACACGTGGGAGATATAGCCGCATCGAGGGCGTTACATCCATGCACCTTACGCATCCAGAAAATCCATGGACTACCTGCCCCGCGAGATAACCATAACCGAGATAGTCGTGTAGTAGTGAAATATATATATATATACTAATGGCGCACCGCGTAGTAGTGCGCCATTACTAGTTTAAACTAGTAATAGCGCACTGTGACACGATGCGCCATTACTTGTTTTGCAAAAAAAAAGAATAAAAAAAATTTAGTACTGGCGCACTCCTTGTCTGGTGCGCCATTACTAGTTAGAACTAGTAATGGCGCACTTCGATCGGATACGCCATTAGTATGTATGTAAAAATGAAAAAAAATATCACTAGTGGCGCACCTTTTGTCTGGTGCGCCATTAGTGTCTTCCACACTAATGGCGATCACCAACCGGTGCGCCATTAGTATATAGTAGTGGCGCACTACTTCCCTGTAGTGGTTATTGCGGACCCGGATTCCGGGCAGGTGCGGGACCACCTGCTCTTGCGTGGTTTCATGGATGGCTATCGGTGGCAAGGTGATGAAGATGACTATGAAGTCGTCCATGGGGGCCGGGCAAGAAATGAGGAAGGGCAGCAAGACAACCACCGCGGCTCGGGCGGGCGAGAAGACGAAGAATCTCCAGGACATGATCACGACGGTGATGCTGTACACAGTCATCATGTAGAAGATGCCGGACATGATGATGAGGAAGATGTCGGAGCAGACGAAGGGCATGATCATGAAGATCTAGATGCAGGAGGAGCAGAGATGATGGACCATCGATGGGCTGGGTGTAGGACCCTCATATTCAAGAGCTACTTCTCAAGCAGACGGATACGCAAGAGCTGCCGCCCGAGAGAAAGCCAAGATGGATCAACTTGAGTTAGACGCGGTTACTCCATTTGTATGAAGGATGCAGACCCGAGGATACCCGCCTAAAAGTAACGCTCATGGCTTTGGAGATGAAGGTAAAACACAAAATGACCGACGCATGCTTCGACGAGAACATGTCATTCTGGCACGAACGTCTTCCCAAGGGGAACAAGTGCCCGACCAGTTTCGAGGAGGCGAAGAAAGTCGTGTGTCCTCTGGATTTACCGCACGTGAAATACCATGTGTGCATGAACAATTGCATCATTTATCGGGGCGAGCACGCGGAGTCTACCATATGTCCGGTGTGCGGCATCACTCGATACAAGAAGAGGAAGAACGCTCCTCGAAAAGTGGTGTGGTACTTTCCGATCACTCCTTGTCTGCAGCGGTATTTCGCGGACCCTAAGGTAGCAAAGCTCCTGCGTTGGCACGCGGATAGGGAGGAGAAGAAGCGAGAAGATGACGCAAATGATCCGGAGATAAATAAAAAAGACAAGATGTTGAGTCACCCTAAGGATGGGAGCCAGTGGCAAGCGTTGAACTTCGAACACCCAGAATTTGGGAAGGATCCAAGGAACATCGTGCTGGGCGCGAGCACCGATGGAGTCAATCCATTTGGCAGCCAGAGAAGCACACATAGCACCTGGCCTGTGTTTGTGTGGATGTACAACCTTCCCCCCTGGTTGTGCATGAAGAGGAAGTACATTCACATGAGTATGCTAATTGAAGGGCCGAAACAACCAGGGAACAACATCAATCTGTATCTGGGGCTGCTGAAAGACGAGCTAGACACGCTGTGGAAAACGCCAGCCAATACGTGGGACACCGCAGAGAAAGAATATTTCCCTATGAGAGCCGCAATGCTCACGACGATGCACGACTATCTCGGTTACGGATATCTCGCGGGGCAGGTGGTCCACGGATTTTCTGGATGCGTCAGATGCATGGATGACACAACGTATCGCCAGCTAGATAGATATCTCGGGTCTTCAAAAACCATGTTCATGGGACATCGAAGGTGGCTTCACGACGATGACCCGTGGAGGAAACGCAAGGATCTATTCGATGGTGAAACCGAACTCCGAAGACGCCCGCATACGAGGAGCGGCGAGGAAATAGACGGGCTGTTGAAAAATTGGAAAGATTGCCCACTGCTGGGAAAGAAGCAAAAGGCGCGAGAGCCGCTGCTGAAGGTATGGAAAACAAGGTCTGTTTTCTGGGACTTGCCGTACTGGAAGATCCACCGTGTGCCTCACAGCCTTGATGCCATGCATATCACGAAGAACGTGTGCGAGAGTCTGCTTGGTACCCTGCTCAGCATGCCGGAGAGGACCAAAGATGGGCCGAAAGCAAGGGCAGACTTGAAATCAATGGGCATCAGGCAGGAGCTTCACGCTAATGATGATGATGATGAGGCGAAGCAGGACACAGAAAGTCGTTGCAAAGGCAAAAAGGCCAAGAAGACAGGAAATGACTACCCTCCCGCGTGCTTCACTCTAAGTCAGGAGGAGATCGAGCAGTTTTTCACCTGCCTCATAGGAGTAAAACTTCCTTACGGTTACGCGGGGAAGATAAGCAGATACCTAGACCCAGCGAAGCAGAAGTTCAGTGGGATGAAGTCTCACGACTGTCACGTGCTGATGACGCAGATACTTCCAGTTGCAATCCGTGGGATCATGGACGCGCACGTCCGTGAAATGCTATTTGGCCTATGCAACTTTTTCAACGTCATCTCTCGGAAGTCGATTGGCGTGAGGCAACTCAGAAGGCTACATGAAGAGATCATGGTGATACTATGCGAGCTTGAGATGTACTTCCCGCCCACATTCTTCGACATTATGGTGCATCTGCTGGTCCCTATCGTTGAGGATATCATCCAACTCGGGCCGACGTTCTTGCACAGCATGATGCCGTTCAAAAGGATGAATGGTGTCATCAAAGGATACGTTCGCAATATGTCACGTCCAGAGGGAAGTATAGCCTGGGGCTTTCTGATCGAAGAGTGCATCTCCTACTGCATGAATTATCTAGGCATCGAGAACCCCGTTGGTCTGCCCCGTCAACAGGCACCTCAGCAGGCTCGCTGGACGGGGTCACCGTGAGGGTCGCCGCGAAATGCATGTCGACTTCGAGGTTCGACTCGTCGACTTCGAAAGAGCAAACCTAGTCGCGCTACAACACATAGACGTGGTCGATCCTTGGGTGGTAGAGCACAAAACCTTTATTGAGAAGGTATACAATGACCGAAGCCAACAGAGGACGGACGGAGATATAATCAAAGAGCACAACTCATGTTTCACGCGTTGGTTCAAGCAGAAGCTTCTGTCGTACCCTTTAGATGAGGATTCTTCCGCGGAAGAACAACTCATATTCGCCTTGTCACAGGGCGCCGAGCACAACCTGATGACCTATGAAGCGTACGATATCAACGGCTACACATTCTACACCGAGGACAAGGACATGAAGAGCGATGGTTATCAGAACTCCAGGGTAACGATGGAATCCTACACCGGTAACGACAAAGATAGATACTACGGAAGGATCGAGGAGATCTGGGAGCTGAGCTACGCTGGAGAGAAGGTCCCGATGTTCCGTGTCAGATGGGACAAGAGCGTCCTAAAAGAAGACCGGTATTTCAACACCATGGTTATACCCGAAGCCAAATCCAAGACCGCGGGCGCAAACATCACCGCGAAAAATGAGCCATGGGTACTGGCTTCCCAAGTGGACCAATGCTTCTTCATTACCGACCCATCAAAGCCCAGTCGTGTTGTCGTGAGGAGAGGCAAAAGGAAGATCATCGGAATGGATGGAGTAGCCAATGAGCAAGACTTCGACAAGTACGGCGACCCGACGATCGAACATGACGACGACGATGAAGTAGCAGCATACACCACAAGAAGAAGCAGGACCACCCTACCTAAAGGACGTCCGTTCCACAAAAGAACTCCATTTGCGAAAAAGAAGGGCAAGAAGATTATGAATAGATAGCTAGCTAAGATCGACTGTATTTAAATCGTAGTCTTCATTTCTCGGTAGTATTTCATGGGCACTTTTTGATATCATGAATATTTTTAAATTTCATGGGCACTTTTTGAATTCATGAATTCTTTTCAAATTTGATGATATTTTTTCATATTCAATATGATAAAATATTGAATACTCATGAGGACACTCGATCTCGATCCCCCTCCATCTCGATCTCGATTCCCCCTCCATCTCGATCTCGATCCCACCCGCACCCTCCCCCGCTAGCTCCACAGCCGCCGACGACCCACCGCACCCTCCCCCGCTCCACCGCCGCCGCCGACGACCCCCCGCACCCTCCCCCGCTCCACGAACACCGACGAGCACCCCCCGTACCATCCCCCGCTCCACCACCGCCGACGAGCACCCCCCGCACCCTCCCCCGCTCCCCGATGAGCTCCGCCTCCTATCCCATCTTCATTTAAAAATAATAATAATAAAAAAGTGTAGACTACAATTGTTGTTAAACTACAATTATTACTGTTTTTATAAAAAAATATTACTGTTTCATATTCATATTCATTTTCTAAAAAATTATTACATGCAACAAAAAAAATTTACTTATGGCGCACCTCTGGCTGGTGCGCCATTGCTATATATAAAAGAAGATTACTAATGGCGCACCTCTGCCTGGTGCGCCATTGCTATGTAAAAAAAAGATTACTAATGGTGCACCTCTGCATGGTGCGCCATTGCTATGTAAAAAAAAGATTACTAATGGCGCACCGACCGCGGGTGCGCCATTAGTAAGATTCCCCCCTAGCTAATTCCATCCCTCTCGCCAGATCCCCTTCGTCCCTCTCCTTCGCCCCCTAGCTAATTCCCCCTGCTGCCCCGACCCACGCCACCGCCGCCCCCGCGCCTCCGTCTCCATCGCCGCCCCCACACCGCCGCCGCCCCCGCGCCTCCGTCTCCGTCGCTGCCCCCGCACCTCCTCGAGCCGAGCGCTGCCTCCCTCGCCGTCCCCCTCTGCCCGCGCCCGAGCCCTCGACGTCCTCCCGCCCAAGCGCCCCCTCCCCCGCGCCCCCGCCTGCGTCAACCTCGTGGTCGCCGTCCAACACCGCGCGGCCTGCCCAGGAGGACCCTCGAGGACCCGGACGAGCTCGGACGCCCTCGGACGCCCTCTGATTTCCTCCGCCTCGGCCACCATCGCCACCGCTAATTCACGCCGCCTCGACTAGCTCCGACTACCCCGAGTCGCCCTCGACCTCCCCAGTGAGCACCCGAGCCGCTTGCCCCTCTTCCCCCTCTTGATTTCCTTCTGCTGTGTTCTAGGGTTAGGGGTTGGAGAATTTTGGACAAGAAAAGGGGTTGGAGAATTAAGTAGCTAGGGTTGGGGAATTAAGTAGCTAAGGAGATTATGTTTAGAGCATCAATGATGGGTGTTGATATACCTCTGGACAATTTTGATTTTATTCATGTTCTCAAGGAATTGGAATTATCCAGGGAACAAATTAGTAAGAAAACTGAACACTGTTTAGATATTCATGACTCGAATGGAAATGTCGCCTCCCTGTGTCTAAGTTGGCATGATACTGTAGTGGAAGAGGAGGAGAAATTTACTGTAGTTTCTAGAAGAAAGAAAAAGTCTCCTGCTAAGAGAAATGTCACTATTTCTTCTCTTACCTCCTCTTCTATATCTTGTACTAGAGTTCAGCAAAAGAATATCAGTTCTACTTTGCCCCCTAATAGATCTGGATACTATTTCTGTTAGGAGATGGTGTTATATTAAGATGCATATATTGGTATTTTACGCAAATTGTATCATCTTGCCACTTAAGTCAGCCTTCCCTTTAAGCAGAAAATTCAGTTAGGAGCTACTGTCAAAAACTTGAGCTACTGTCAAAAAATTTAGTTAGGTACAGTTAGGAGCTACTGTCAAAAACTTGAGCTACTGTCAAAAAAATCAGTTAGGTACATTTAGCATCATGTAAGAAAATGGCCATAATGTGCCCTGATAATGATGTATTTTGTCATAAAAATATATAGTGGACTGCCATGATAATGACATGCTGCTAGTAGTTACTTCTACCATGAGTTTCATTAACAGCAAGTCAGTTTTGTTTATAGTTGAAAGTAAGTGTGTGGTTTGAAAATCAAACAGAAATGTTTTCTTAACTCAGAAGCCTGTTACTGCACCTGTACTGCACATTACAAAGTCTCCTAGTACTTAACCCACCCAAGCTATGAGGCAAAAATTTCAGTTAACTGTTATGGACAATTGTCAATTTTCTGTAATGATGATGGAACATTATAAAGCATTGTACTCCAGTGTATATGAAGATACAAAAAATTTAGCAACTTCTCTGATTTTATAAAGTTGTTCTTATATGGGTGAAACTTCACTTGTTTTTAGGCTAGTGCAGGGTGTTGCTTTATTCTGTCATCATTTGTAACTATGTCACGAATAAATTGTTCCTTCTTCTATATTTGAAGTAATGACTGTTCATAAGCTGAGGCATGGATTGAGCTGTTTCTTTGCTGTACCATTATATCTGGATGATTTTTTGTTTGGTGACCTATTATATCTGGAATGGAAGCTCACATAAGTTGAGCTGATTTTTTTCCATATGAAAGCAGAGGACCATATGGTCTGTGGCTGGGTTTTGTCTCCGACCATTGTGTCGTGATGAATTTGCAGGTACCCCAAGAGGCCCTTGAGTTTGCCGGAATGTCGATTAACTTCCGTTCCGGTAAATTCGGGTACTCCATATGTCCTATTTTCAGCAAAGGTCATGCTGAAATTTTCCGTGAATTTTAGCATGACTTTGCTAAAAATAGGACATATGGGGTACTTGCGACTAATGCATGGGCCGGGGTATCGTAGTACTTAGTTAAGTAGGATCAACTACCCCGCCATTCTTGTTGCATTAAACCATAGGTGGCAATAGAGCCAAGTGATTAGGCCCAACTTAGAATTCTCCTTAGCATCGATAAACCCTAGATGATAAACCCAACATAGGTGGCAATAGAGCCAAGTGATTAGTGCCAAGTGATTAGGAACAACCTAGGGTGCCTCGGCATCGGTAAACCCTAAATGATGAAAACTTAACTTGGCCTCTATAGGGTGCCTCGGTGTCGATGAGAACCTAAATGATGTATGCTTAAGCTTTTAGGGTGCCTCGGCGTCGACAAACCCTAAATGATAAAAGCTTAGCTTTTAGGATGCCTCGACGTCGACAAACCCTAAATGATAAAACCTTGGCTTTTAGGGTGCCTCGGTGTCGATAAGAACATAAATGATGAAAGCTTAGGCTTTTAGGGTGCCTCAGCGTCGACAAACCCTAAATGATAAAAGCTTAGCTTTTAGGATGCCTCGGTGTCGACAAATCCTAAATGATGTAGTTTTGAATTATGAACGTAGGATATGTCGTCATCATCATCGGACAACGAAAGTCTCCCGGGGGAGTGCGACTGGTGCCACGACGATCGAGGTATGTGTGACATGCCTCACCTGGACGATGATCGGCGCTTCAGCATTAAGCTCGAGGAGACCTTCGAAGTTGAAACGGTACACAACGACGACAAGTGTTATTTTCATAATTAAGCATGAATTCAACTATTTCAACGTGTAATTTTCATCTTATACAATTCGAGTATAGCTTATCCCATGCCATGCAAGACGCTATGTCTTGGAGAGGATGGATTTTGAAGACCATGAAATTTCTGAAACAAAGAAAATTCACCTAAGGAATCATCACGATGTGGACTTTGAAGTAAATCTATATAATTCTGAGAGCGTAACCAATTTTGGTTGCAAAAATTGGGAAGCATTTTGCAAGATGTATGGTTTTAATGAGGGTATGCTTATCACCATGGATCTTGGTAATCCTGACATCAACCAAGACAATATGGACATTTGGGTCCTTGTTGATACGCCTCCAGTTCTACCGCTATGTGAGTTTCTCAAACATAGTTATTAGCTAATTTATATTGTTTATTTCAAAATAGTTGACAACTTATTTCCATTGACAGCTTATTTTTATTGTTCAAAGAATGTGCGGGAGATGGTAGACAAAACCCACTACACCGATGGCTCCGAATTAACAACTTACAAGGAGAAAAATCATCTGGTCGGATTTTGTACTGACATTGAGAATTACAATATCCACAATCAAACTCCTCAACATTATGGTAAATACGTGCCACTAGTGCATGTGTTCAACTACGGTAACTACTATGGAGATACCCTGGTAAGATTTTTACTATTACGACATCCGTGCATCTTTTGCATACTTCTAAAACTAGTACATCATTGCTAACTATGAAGTTATTACTATGTTTTTCAACAGATAATCCCAGAGAATTGTGTGCCTCATATGATGTATCAGAAAGGTAGTCTTAATGTTTTGAACATACAGCCAGGTCATCCTACGAATCTCAATTGTCCATACGAGATTTCTAAAAGAAGTGGAGACATGAAAATCAAAGGATGGAAAAAAATGTATGGACAGTCGTAAGGAGTTTCTTGGAAGCAAAAGGAAGCGAAGCGCAAGAATTGGAGACAGGATGTTCTCCATTCTCCATAATGGAGAGTCAGGGTCTATATTGTTTTATGCTATTTTAGCTTAAATAGGGTATTTAGGTCCTGCCTAATACTGATGATCATGTGCTAAGAACAATTAAGTAGGGTTGGTTCGATGACTATCAAGATGACGATCGTATGACTTGTTATGAATAATGAGTAGAAGTTGTATGATGATGATTAGTAGGACTTGTTAGGATTAGTATTACTTCCGACAAACTCGATACTCGCGGTCTCGAGACTTGTAATGTTTTATCTTTGTTCGGTCTTTTGAATTCGGAGACTAATATGATGAATTGTATTCGGAGACTAATCTTCTATTGTATTCGATGAATCTACTATTGCTGTGTGCTACTGTCTATATTCTGTCAAATAATATATTTTGTAACCTGTGCAAAAATCAGAAAAGTAAAAAAAACCTTAATATTCATACTAATGGCGCATCACTACAGAGTGCGCCATTAGTATGCCAAGTATACTAATGGCGCATCCATCCAAAGTGCGCCATTAGTGTGCCAAAGCACATGGTTAAATATGGCCCTGGGAGGCATACTAATGGCGCATGGTGTTATATACTAATGGCGCACTAGGTGGTGCGCCATTAGTATACCAGATACTAATGGCGCACCAGTGGTGCGCCATTAGTAATAAATACTAGTGGCGTGATACTAATGGCGCACCAGTGATGCATCATTAGTAGGCAAAACTGGTGCGCCATTAGTAGGCCTTTTCCTAGTAGTGTTCCAGTAGGCCAGCCGCCCTGTATCTATGACGTGGGCAAACACAAATTCGATGGCCTCTTTATTGATCGCACACCCACACACTTCATCCATGTTTTCGATTCTATCGATATCTCACGCATATGATCCCTCCACTCTCTTCTCGTGGATCGCTCCCTCTATATATGATATATCTGTGACTCTGTTTCACACACATTGCATATGTTATGTTTTTTTGTTTGAAATATCATTGACACATTGCCTCTGTTTTGCACAAACCATCTCTCTCACCCAACCCACGTATGTACCTGCACCTAAAGAAGAGGTGCATGCACGATGCACATACTCATGTCTCGTTCCCGGCCACACTCGTGCGGGTACACGGTGGAGTTCATTGTTGTATGAAAAGGCAGCCCATGTGATAATTTGACGCGTGTAGCGGTTGTTTACTCGAAGGAGGGCCGTGTACCATGCGTAGATGGAACAAAGTTCGACTTGACGCATTAGTATTAAATAAAGTTATATTCCTCAATGGCATGTACAGAATAAAAAATGATTATCGTCGGGAAAAAAGAAAAATCCACTCCACTATATACAATGGAGCCTGCCTGTCGGGGTTTGTCTCTCGTCACACAATCTCACAAAAGGCGGCGATGGCCTCTCTCTCTCTCACCGTTGGTTATTGATCCGGCCACATCCCATTCGCCGGCGGAAAGGGAGGATGTGCATCATTTCTCCGTTTGACGGCGTTGAGGCAGGACGTCCCGATATGCGGTACCCGACGTTCTCTCTGACCAAGCTCCGGCGTGGTAGGGCCTTCGCCGCTTGCTCGCTGCCACAGTATGGGCAGATCCGGCCACTGGCGCCCTCCTAGTTACATCCTAACGACCCTCAGGTACAGCCTCCTCCGGCCTAGCTCCACTGCCCATATTCCCGTGTTGCTACATGTGGAAAATCCTGCATGTGGATCTTCGTTAGTTGTTTGCTTAAAACGTATCTCGGCCGGCGTACTTTCCATCTTGCAATCTCGTCCTCAACCCGTTTTTGATAAACCACCATGCTGCTATCTTTCCCTTTTTACATGGAATATACTTATTTTTTGTCGGCGTATGTGTCATCAACTCGTGTTATTGGGCAGTAATTGTTTCCTTTATACCTCCTTATGCAAACAAGGCTATCCGTTTCACCTCGTTGCTATTGTGACCTTTTGGTGAACTGCACAAATCACTTTTTTCTTAATAGTGTTTTGTGCAGTTCCGCCAAAATGTCACACGGGAAACGTTTTTATATTTCTGTGGGACTACATAAAGGGAGATTGGTTTTGCTATCCCCCTCATCCAACTTTGTGCCTAATCTTCTCCAACAAGTAGTTAGTCCTAAAGAGAGATCGCAGAGGTGACCGGCTTCTATTTGTGTGTGTTATATTTCATCATTTAGTTCCAGTATTATTGTAATCACATCGACTGAATATCTTTGCAAACAGGGATGATCAGCTCGATTTTAGTGGAGTTGCACAAAATGATCGGATTGTGATGTCCTCCATACACCTCTTTTTTGGCTACAGAGCTGGGTGAAACTAGTTGCCAACCAATGCACACTGTGCCTAGGAAATGGAGCCATGCCTACGAACAACATCGATCAATTATATATTTTTCTTTATTTGTACACCTTCTCACAACTTTGTCTTCAGTTGTGATGTGAATATTGGCACTGATCTGCAAACCATTGAGATGCATTAGTAGCCATGGTAGTTTCATTGGTATTTGATGGAATGTTGTAACGAGACAATCTTGAGGCAAGAGGACACATGAATCCTAAGCTGAAACCTTTTTTCCCTGCGGGAACCAAAGTTGAAACCTTCATAGCATCACAGTACAATTTCATTAAAATTATGCGTACATATAAACAAATCCTGAAGGATTGATAGCGATGCCAGAAACAATTCAACTTCGTTTCGCCAACATGTGGGACATCCTTCATCCGGCTCCACCTGCCATGCAGCAATATTGAGTGCACAACTGCATGGAAAGATTCACCCAGTCGTTGCACCGCAGTAGTAATGACTAGTGAGAAGTCAAATTACAGAGCCCCACTTTCGCCACAGTAAGTTGCTCGGACGAAGCAACCATCATTTCTCTGTTCGTTGAATCCGTTGGTACTCCAATATTCCCAGAGTAATAAGTTTCACGGGCGAAACTATCTCATTTTTTTATTCTAGAAACAACCACACGTGAATATTGGATGGTAGCAGCACAACAACTGAATCAAAAATCGAAACCAACCAATGAACTACTACTAATGGTGAGCGTTTGCTAGTATCATGTACTCCGTCTGTCCATGTATATAGGGCTTAATGCGTTTTCCGAGACTAACTTTGGCCCTGTTTGGATCCATGGGTTAGAGTTAGTTTGAGCTAGTTGGGGCTCAAATAGCCCTAAAGTATCCAAACATGAGGGTTAAATTGGAGCAAGTTGCACCAAACCCACCAAAAAAATATCCGACCCATGAGGTGCTAATTGGAGATAGCTCTCATTGGGCCCACCAAAAAATCACTTTTCTCTCTCTATCCCACCAGCCAAATGGTGCTAATTGGAGCTAGTTATCGTGGGTCCCACTGAAAAATCACTTTTCTGTCTCCATCAAGTGCATTTATTGTCAATCTAACCCTGTCATCCAAACACCTCTTTGGCTAAAGTTAGTTTAGAGTTATTCATGAGTTAGTCTAACCTCTAGCTAAGTTAGAGTATCCAAACAGGAGCGGTATAGGATTCTTACTCAAAGCATACTGTCAAATTCTTACGTGAAAGGATTTTTTTGAAACGGAACGTGAAAGGATCTTCGAATGATATAATTTTCAAATTATATAAAAACTTATCAATAGTCAAAGGCAACCTCGAAGAATACATTAGGCCTATATAAAATCTTATCAATAGTCAAAACTAAGTGTTACTACTACACCAAACAAGTTCAAAACGAGAAACTGGACCCACTCACGGCACATCACACCTGTCTCATTTGGTCCGTCAGTTAAAGCGATTCCTCTTCTTGGCATAACAATAGAGTACGGTAATTTTTTTAGAATGCTCTTGGCATGTCGCTAACATGTGATGACTTAAACGACCTCAATAGATGGCAAAAACGCCAGCCCGCCACACTTTGAGAGAGATGAGGAGCAAGAAGCGATACGGGCTGGTGGATTACTAGAGCTAGGTGTCGCACGGAGGCCAATAAATATGGTGATAGTGTGGGTTGGCCATGTATGATGTAACTACACTTTGGGTTGCCGTGTTTCGTACTCTTCCAGTCTACTGTGGAGATGATTGGTTGATTTTATATCGCTGAATAATATAAAATATTATGAATGCAGATGCTACACCGTGAGGTTCCTTGCTCCTTCTCGGTCGTCGGGAATCTATGTTCTTCCACTCTTTTTTTTGACGTGAGCTTTGTTCATCCTCTTGCCAACACGCGGGACATCTAGCATCAAGGTGCACGTGTCATGCAAGAAAATGGAGATAAGCAGTGCGTAAGTGAGTCATGCACTACGATGGCACCTAGTACTACGCAATATTTTTCCTCCTTGATGGCACGTGAATAGTGCACGTACTCAATGACGGAGCACGAGATGGTAGCCATGGACGGACTAGCATCAGGTGACTTGCCTTCACAATGGCCCAGCATCCACCATCCAAACAAGATCTAATGCTTCACAATGGCCCAAGTGAAAACTACCACATCTTATGCGGACTTGGGAAGGGACGGATGTGCTATGGCGGGGAAAATCTAGGGATTTGGCGGGGCAGGGTGTGCTCTCCAGTGTCGCACCACGGACGAGAGAGTGGAGGGTGATTGACGCCGTGGAGGAGTGGAAGGCCAGCCGGCAGCCGCCACGCAGGAGAAGGGACTTTTGTAGGGGAGAGGGAGGAAAGACGTGCCCCCGCGGTGGTAGCAAGGCAGCTGAATGTTGCCGCGGAAGAGAGCGAGGAGGGGCGCCGCCGCCACGGAGGAGAGCGACAATGGTCTGTGGCCACTGCAGAGGAAGGAGGAGAGCCACTGCACCGGTCACTTTAATTTTCACTAGCAGCAACAAAAGAAAAAAGATGGTACAAAGCCTCAAGCTAAAGTGGAGAAGGATGACAACAACATAGGAGCAAATTTGGAGTTTTGACAGTGCAATGCAATCTTCAGTTTCACCCAACTTTTGGCGGCTCCACCTTATGATGATCATGATTTGTTTTAGTGTCTTTTGGACATAGTTAACTATAGTGTTTTGGGGTTAAATATAATATTTTGGGGTTAACTATAGTGAAATGGCCTAATTTTTGTATCCCAATGATTATTCAGTAGCAAGATTTGTTTATGCTGAATTTCTATGCCAAGTATTGCTAGTTTCAGCCTGAATTTGAATCTAGAGTTTTATTAGTATCTTCTCTTGATGACATGTTAGACTGATGTTTCTTTGAATATTAAGTGCTAAATTAATTAAAGTGGTTGATGTTTCTATCTCTAATGGCGTGAACTGGCTGGTGTTGTTTGTATTGTCGGATGCCTAAAGATGTGTGTTTGATCGGCTGATGGCTTGATTTTTTTACTTCTCTAAATGCTAGCTGATGGCTTGCTTGATCAGCTGATATATACATGTGTGTGTGCTTGATATGGCTAACACAAAAATATATGCTAAACACTTATGAAATTGTTACTAAATTGTTCTATTTTTAGTTCTCTGATGTTTCTGCATAATAAGTTTAATTGTTCCCATTAAAACTTGTTTTTAATTACTTGTACTTCTTCTAAAAAAATCTGGAATGTGAAGAGCACTTTTTGCAAGCTAGCGGTGAAGTTGCCAACATGCTCAATGTGCATGCAACATTGAGTAGAAAGAAGCATGCCCAGGAAATTAATGTGTGCTTAGGGAGGCCTTTGCTCAAAGAGCAAGTGTATATAAGGTACAATCGGCAGGCCATAAGGATGATGAGCGAGAAGCAATACGGGCTGCTGGATATACTATAACTAGGTGTCCCACGGAGGTAACATTCAAAGTTATTCTCACACTATAGAATGGTATAGGAATGTGGAGACATTTGGTTGATTTTATATCGCTGAATAATATAAAATATTATGAGTGCAAACGCTCCATCGCGAGGTTCCTTGCTCCTTCTCGGTCGTCGGGAATCTGTGTTCTTCAACTCTTTTTTTACGTGAGCTTTGTTCATCCTTTTGCCAACACGCGAGACATCTGCATCAAGGTGCACGTGTCATGCAAGAAAATGGACATAATCAGACAAGCAGTGTGTAAGTGAGTCGTGCACTTCGATGGCACCTACTATGTTCTCCTCAATGTCACATGAATAGTGCACGTACTCAACGACGGAGCATGGGATGGTAGCCATGGACATGGTCAGCCCTTTTTGGAGAGTGTACTAAATATCTTTGATGTGTCCCGTCAACTCGCAAAACGACGAGAAGCTTGCTTACTATGCCCTCTCCCTCGCCAACGCGTGTGTGGTGGCTCGCAGCATGACGAGAAACTTCTGCTTACAAGTGGTGGACGTGCAGCAGTTCATTTGGTGTCAGATTGCCAGAAGTAGTACTATTGTAGTACCATCATTATTGTTCGACTTTCGAAAGAGGTGAAGAGCCAAGCGCAAGGTCACCTACTAACCTAGTACAGTATACTACTATAGCCAAAGATGGTCCACCTTTTTAGAGCAAGGTTAATTAATACAGGCAGCTCTTGCAGCAGCGCATCATTTAGAGCAAGAACTACTCTCTTCGTACTACCTCCGTCTAGGTGAATAAGTCATTCGCATAGTTCTAGGTCATCGATTTGAGGAATTAAATATGTGTTATATGTCATGAAAATTATATCACTAGATTTCTACATGGATGTAGTTTCTAAATATATATTTTTTGTCACATATAATACATATTTAGATAGTTAAATCGTCGACCTAGAACTACGTGAATGACTTATTCACCGAGGCGGAGGTAGTAGGAACTTAAAATGCAGGAATAGGAAAATTATGAGGGGGGTGTTTCCAAGAGTGTTCCTCGGCTCGCACCTAGCATCACGATGGTCGAACTTGGAGTCATTCATCTGGTACACATGGCATCTTAGATCTGGACACAAGGTGACGTACACCGTCATGGTCCACGGTCAAGAGGGTCAGGGCGGATGCGACCTCTCACCGCGTGCGCCATTTGAAGCGGTGAGCCGGCCCAGTGCGCCGCCCACTGCACTCCCAGCTATACCCGCCTACTCGCCGCATTCAAAAACCTACATTTAAACCTGTGTGGAATGTAAGAAATCCACTTCGGCCACACACGTCCGTTCAGGAGCAGGATGCCAGCCAAGCTCCTCCTTCCACCATTTTGTCCACTCTTTCGACGGCATCCAATGACCAGGAAGAGCAATTCTCTGGCATAAAAGCCGTCTGGGTGGCCCGCCGAGCCCGACAGTTATGAGCGAGGCAGCTCGCTGCTCCACCTACCTTGCCTAGCCCGTCGGAGGCACTTGCCGCACTAAGCCGACACGTGGTTCCGCAGCTGGAAGCTCCAATACAGCTCGAGAAAGAGTGCCGATTTGCTCCACACCAGCTTGTCGGGGAGCACGGCGGCACGGGCATCGTCGCTGCCCTCGACGCTGCCGCTTCATGCATCGCCTCCAGTGTCTGCAACTGCGCCATCCGCTATCAACGCACGCCTAGCCATGACATGCAGGCAGAGAAAGAACCCGCCGCGGATGTCGACAAGGTGACATGGCTACGCAGATGTCGACGAGGTGACGGACAGCACGTCCCCATCGCCCCTATCATCGAGGAGAAGTAGAATACGGGAGGCCATCGCTGATTGTATCCCATGAAGGCCACCGCCGAGGCGACGCCGGTGAATACAGTCGGTGTCTTGCACGATTCTTCTTCTATCAGATGCCGGAGGAGGACAAAGAGATCGGGCAGCGACCATTTAGATTAGGTATATTAATTCTACCAGGCTGGTTGTAATGGGAATATCACAAGTAGTATCATGCATGCCAACTAGTAGGAAAATTTGATGAGGTGGTGTAGACTTAAATGAAGAAAGAGAGGGTTGAGTATCATATTATGATACTCTATGGAATTAAGTTACTCCCACTGTGGTTAGTCCGAGTCCTTATTCGGTTCAACCTCCTCCCAAGGGGTTTGGAGAGGAATGGAGGGGAATTTGGCTTGTACATGATTTAATCCCCCACAATCCCTGTTAATCTATGTCTATTGTGTGCATGTTATTTGACCCCTCATTTTGCCACGCTATGACCAGTGTGAGTGTCTGCATGCAGTTCACCATCCTCTAATTTGGTGGATGCCAAGATGGCCCGAAAACGAGCTATAACTTTTTTTCAAGTTGAAAAATGTTACCGATGAGGAGCCATAATTAAGCTGGAGGCGTCTCTTATTTTCTTTCGAATGGGCAATAAGCTTTTTTTAGTGTGAACGGGCAATAAGCTGGAGAGCTGGAGAGTTTCTCTAATGGGCTGCCTCTAGTGTTAAGGCCCTCCAGTATGAAACACGGGCAGCCGGCTGGGCCAATACAAAATCCTATCCATCTTAAATCCCATTTGGTTTTGTTTTTTGCACGGAGAAGCCCATATTTCTTGAAGAGTGGGCGATCCCAGAAAAACCTTCCTTCCTCCTCGCTTCCACTTATACTGCTGCTCGCTGGACTCTCCCGCTTCTGTCTCCCCCAATTCCCCCCGCTCCCCATCTTCCTCACTCGTCCAGAAAACCCCCTGAGGGAGTCCTAGATTAGGGGGTCTCCGGACAGCCGGACTATATCCTTTGGCCGGACTGTTGGACTATGAAGATACAAGATTGAAGACTTCGTCTCGTGTCCGGATGGGACTCTACTTGGGGTGGAAGGCAAGCTAGACAATACGGATATGTATATCTCCTCCTTTGTAACCGACCTTGCGTAACCCTAGCCCCCTCCGGTGTCTATATAAACCGGAGGGTTTTAGTCCGTAGGACAACATACAATCATACCATAGGCTAGCTTCTAGGGTTTAGCCTCTCTGATCTCGTGGTAGATCAACTCTTGTAATACTCATATCATCAAGAATAAATCAAGCAGGACGTAGGGTTTTACCTCCATCAAGAGGGCCCAAACCTGGGTAAAACATCGTGTCTCCTGCCTCCTGTTACCATCCGCCTCAGACGCACAGTTCGGGACCCCCTACCTGAGATCCGCCGGTTTTGACACTGACATTGGTGCTTTCATTGAGAGTTCCTCTATGCCGTCGCTAGAAGGAAGGATGTCTCGTCTCATCTTTAGAGATGGTACTACTGTTGGAGGAGCTTTGGCTATCGGCCAAACTCTTCGGCTAGGCGGTTTCATCATGATCGCGTGTTCGGCCGCCGCGCCGACGATGACTTCTCAGGTCATCGAAAACAACCTCCACGTCAAATCGGCACTCGCCGAACAGATGGATCCAATGGAGCTCGCCTCCCTAAACGAGCTCTTGGATCGCATCGCCGCCTTGGGAGTCGTTACGGACTATGATCGGATTGGGCTTAAACCTGATCAAAGGGAGATTAACTCTCCATCGGTCACCCATCATATTGCAGTGGTGGAGGAACAATGCGGCGACCTTTCCTCTATCTTGAGGACCAACTACGTCCGGATTCCCGAGCTCTCTGAGCCGGACGCCCGTACGCGGGAGGACAACATCCAATACCTGAACTTAGAGTCAGGCAGCGGGCCAGGATTATCGGGTAACATCCCGGAATCGGAACTTCCAAAATTGGAAACTCCTCGGCCCCTGGATCCCAGATCGGGTAAGGGTTCGGATTCAATTCCACCCACCCACCGAACATAAGCGATCTTTCCCACATCAGGCAAGAGCCCCAGGAAACTGTACATCACTATTGGGCCAGATTCCTCCTTGCGATGAACAAGGTTAAGGACCGTGGCGAGGAAGACGCAATCCTATTTTTCTGCAATAATTGCACGGACAAGGGAATCCTTAATGCCATAAATCGCCGTGAGATAACACTCTTCGCTGACTTGGCGTCCATAGTATGAAAGTACTGTGCGATGGAAGTGCCTGGAAAACCGAAACAAACTTTTGGGATAATCCGGCCCTGAATACAAACCCAGCCCGAAATAAAAGGGTGCATTATCAAAATACACCCGGGTCAACTACCAAAAAGTAAAAACCTTCTACAGGGCATGGAACCGTACTGGAGGGATGGCTCAACGGACCCTGCAAAATTCATAGTACGGCGGATATAATACCAACGCACAACCTTAGAGCATGTTGGATACTTCGGCAGGTGGCCAAAAGTGGTGAGGATCTTCTTATCCCAAATACCACAGAGCACCATCCCGTGGATAACAATACGGTGTTAACAGTGTTTGAGACCTTCGCATCAAATAATAGGCGCAAGCGAACACTCCGCAGTATGGCCGAAATCTGCCACGTAGCAGCAACAAATCCATGGAGTGACACGGCTATTACCTTCAATGCCAGTGACGAACCTAAATTCCGAACAGCCCGAGCACCAGCTGCACTGGTCCTCAGTCCAATCGTGGACGGCTTTCGACTCACCAAAGTACTCATGGACGGCGGCAGCGGATTAAACCTCATCTATGAGGAAACTCTTCAAAAGATGGAAATAGATTTGAACCACATTGAGCAAAGTAGCACAACCTTTAGAGGAATAATCCCCAGTTGGGAAGCACGCTGTGCTGGGAAAATCACACTAGATGTGGTATTCGGCACACCGGATAATTACAGGTCCGAAGAAATTACATTCCAAGTGGCCCCGTTCAGCAGTGGTTATCACACTCTTTTAGGACGGGAGGCATTCACAATCTTTCAAGCCGTACCCCATTACGGGTACATGAAGCTCAAAATGCCCGGGCCCAACGGAATCATCACTGTCGCCAGTGATCCGGACACAGCACTCCGCGCCGAAAACAAAACAGCCGCACTGGCCCTCGAGGCATTATCCGAAGCCCTCTCGGCCGAGGAATTAACCATGCTATGCTCCACAGTGGACATGGACGACGTGATACTCGACAAGAGATCCATGTCCACCTCTTTTAAACCAGCGGATGAAATATTCAAATTGCAAGTCCACCCAATGGACCCCACAAAAATAGCCTCCATCGGGGCACAGTTAAACCCCACTGTGGACGCCGCTCTATGAGAGATCCTGCGCGAGAACTGGGACATATTCGCCTGGCATCCCTCAGACATGCCAGGAATCCCACGCAGGCTGGCCGAGTATAGCCTCAACATCCTAAAGGGATTCAAGCAGGTCAAGCAAGCTCTTCGGCGTTTCTCCGAACCTAAGAGACAGGCCATGGGAGAGGAACTAGCCAAGTTATTGGAGGCTGGATTCATCAGAGAAATAAAACACCCGGACTGGCTAGCAAACCTGGTGATGGTACCAAAGAAGGACAAATCCTGGCGCCTTTGTGTCGATTTCAAAGACCTCAACAAAGCTTGCACAATGGATCCCTTCCCCCTCCCACACATCGATCAAATCATTGATGCTACCGCAGGACACGAGTCATTGTGTTTCCTCGACGCATACTCCGGTTACCACCAATTCAAGATGGCGGAGTCCGACCAAGCCGCAATGGCATTCATCACACCATACGGTCCCTTCTGTTTTAACACAATGCCTTTTGGGCTCAAAAACGCTGGCGCAACATATCAGCGCATGATTCAGACATGTTTGGAGAAACAAATCGGCAAAACAGTAGAGGCATACGTAGACGATGTGGTCGTCAAAACCAAACACGTCGACTCTTTGATAGATGACTTGAGGCTCACATTCGACAACCTCCGAACATACGACATCAAGCTCAATCTGGAAAAATGCGTTTTCGGCGTACCAGCCGGAAAGCTCCTGGGTTTCATTGTCTCCAGTAGAGGTATTGAAACTAATCTGGCCAAAATCCAAGCTTTGTCACAGTTGGCTACCCCAACAGACCTCAAACAAATCCAGAAGTTAACTGGATGCGTGGCAGCTTTAAGCCGCTTTATCTCCCGCTTAGGAGAAAATGCTTTACCCCTTTATCGCCTCCTTCGGCGCACCGAACACTTGGAGTGGACGGACGCGGCCACAGCCGGATTGGAAGAAATAAAGGCCATCTTGGCAACCAACCCAATCCTGGCCGCGCCAAACATTGGCGAACCAATGCTGTTGCACATTGCGGCAACTCATCAAGTTGTAAGCACGGTGCTCATTGTCGAACGAGAAGCGGACGGAAATAAATTCCCTCTTCAAAAGCCGGTATACTATGTATCCACTGTCCTCACTCCATGCAAATCACGGTACCTGCATTACCAAAAGATAGCATATGCGGTATTCATGGCATCCCGGAAGCTGCGACACTACTTTCAAGAGTGTTCGATTACAGTAGCCTCGGAAGTGCCACTTAATGATATTATAAACAACCACGACGCTACGGGCCGGATTGCCAAATGGGCCATTGAGCTCCTCCCGTTCGACATAACATACAAACCTCGACGAGCCATTAAGTCGCAAGTATTGGCCGACTTCGTCGCCGAATGGACGGAGGCCAAACTCCCTAAAGAGTACGGCACATAGTCCAATTGGATCATGCACTTCGACGGATCTAAAATGCTGGCTGGTCTAGGGGCTGGCGTCGTCCTGACGTCCCCAACCGGAGATACCGTTCAGTACGTATTGCAAATATTGTATACAGACTCCAACAACGCAGCCGAATACAAAGCTCTGTTGCATGGTCTTCGGATGGCGGTCTCCATGGGCATTCAACGCCTGGAGGTGCATGGGGATTCAAAACTCGCAATATCCCAAATAAATGGAGACTTTGACGCCAAGGATTCGAAAATGGCGGCCTATCGAAACGCCGTCCTAAAAATGTTAGCTTGGTTCGAGGGGCTCAAATTTCACCATGTGGCTCGGGAAAACAATCAGGCGGCGGATATCCTCGCCCGCATCGGCGCAAAACGTGATGCGGTCCCCCCCAACATATTTTTGGAAAGGCTGTTCAAGCCATCCGTAGTATGGGAAGGGGACACCGGTAACAACAGTCCGGACCTAGCCAAAATACCCGATACCAAACTCTCTGACACAATCGGAGGCTCTGCCACCGAAATAACACCTTCAGCCCACGAAATAATGGCCATTGTTGCCCCGTGGACAGAACCATTCCTGGCCTACCTAACTAGACAGGAACTTCCAGAGGACCAAAATGAGGCACGTGCATAGCGCGGTGATCCAAGGCCTACAGGGTCCATGATGGAGAATTGTACAAAAAAAGTACTACCGAAGTCCTTCAAAGGTGCATCTCCGAAGAGGAAGGGCGGAATCTTTTGTCAGAAATTCACACCGGACTCGGCGGTCATCACGCCACAGCCAGGGCTCTTGTAAGCAAGGCCTTCCGTACAGGATTCTATTGGCCAAGGGCCCGAGCAGATGCACATAACTTGGTCCAACGCTGCGCCGGTTGCCAGCTCTTTGCAAATCAAAGCCACATGCCACCCACCGCCCTCCAAACAATCCCCATTACATGGCCCTTTGCGGTCTGGGGGCTTGACATGGTTGGACCCCTTAAAGGGGGAGCCCACAAGAAAAAAAATACTTATTGGTCATGGTGGATAAATTCACCAAATGGATAGAGGCCAAACCTATTAAAACAGCCGAATCCGGACCGGTGATAGACTTCATATCCGGGGTTGTACACCGTTATGGCGTCCCCCATAGCATCATCACTGATAATGGCACGAACTTCACGGCCAACGAGGTAAAACTCTGGTGCAACAAAATGGGCATCAAGCTCGATTATGCTTCAGTCTATCACCCACAAACCAACGGACAAGTCGAGCGAGCAAATGGTCTTATAATGAGTGGCATCAAACCCAAATTAGTGCGCTCCTTAACGCAGTCTAACACGCACTAGGTAGAGGAGCTCAACTCCGTACTCTGGGGGCTGCGGACCACGCCGAATCGTAGTACCGGATATACACCCTTCTTTATGGTGTACGGCGCAGAGGCAGTCTTGCCCTGTGACATAATTCATGACTCACCTCGAGTACGCATGTATGAAGAAAGAGAAGCCGAGCTCGATCGGCAGGACAGTTTGGACACCCTGGAGGAGGAGCACGACGTAGCCAAAGCTCATTCCGCATTTTATCAGCAACAGGCTCGCAGATACCAGAGCAGAGAAGTACGGGCCAAAACTTATAACGTTGGCGAACTAGTTCTATGCCTGCCGGATAAGAAAAAGAACAAGCTCGAGCCCAAATGGGAAGGTCCCTTCATTATTGACCAAGTTCTGACCGGTGGAGCGTACCGACTGCGGGATGCATCGACTAGTCGACTCGAGCCGAACCCATGGAACGCGGCCAGGCTCCGAAGATTCTACGCCTAGCGCCGGACTCTATGGTAGTCCCCTCCCTTTGTCCATTTTCTGCATATACATTATCTGTCTTGTTCTCTTTCTTTCTTTCTTTTATTATTTCTCTAGGCCTTCAAGGGTCACCTTGTGCATCGCTTGCACATTACAGATGCGCTAGCCGCACTCTTCATACCTGGGGGCTTCTTTCACAGAAGCTTAAATTATTTATCTGGGCCTCATGCCCCACACATGTGTTATACTTCCGCATGTACCCTTTTTTCACCATTATATGCATCGATATGACTTAAGTTTTGGCCAAGCTGGGTTGCCTGGCTCTTGTAGTTATGCCCTACGTTCCCGTTAATTCGGCTAGGGCATAAGGGGAGCACCTCTGTGATTGTTACTGCCGGGTCAGCCAGATGTGTACCTCAGACTGGGTGAAGCCGAAAGCTTGTATGCAGAAACAGGTTTGTTAAACCGGCCTGACTTTGGACTATAGGTCGCCAGTATATATATTTGGATTGCGCCATTGGAATCATGCGCTTATAAATCATTGGGTTATATTATTCAAATAGCCAAACTTGGCTGGATTTTCATTATGATATTGAATGAATAAGGTTTTCATACCGGATTATATTAACTTGAATAGCCAACATGGCTGTATTTTTTTTGGTTATTAATAACCGGTATTATTGAGTGTTCAAAGTCGCTTTAGCGCAATGGTTATTATTTTATCAAAGGATATGATTTATTCTACAATGGAAGGAATAGTCCCGAGTCGCTGCAGGCTTAAAATACGGCACTTGGGGGCTACATTATTCAAATCGAGATTACATGCAAGTCTCATGTCGCTGCAAGCATGCATCATGACACTTGGGGGCTAATGCCAAGTCATTTTTAGTCTTCTGAAGACCCGACTCATCATATTATAATGAGCCGGCCCTTGGGGGCTACCAATTGCTCCTGACAACAATTCAAGGTACACAAGTTTTTTATCCATTATGTTGAAGGGTCCACTCCTCAGTTGATAAAGCACAAAGCTCTTAACCTTGTGGACGTGGGTTCAAGCCCCATGATGGGAGTTACATCATATGATGTTATTTTCAATGAAGTATATATAAAGTCCCAACTCAATATTATCTTACTGAACCGGCCCTTGGGGGCTACACTGATTGAACTTTATATAAGCAATTACAAGTCCCAGATTGCTGCAAGCATGACAACCCGGCACTTGGGGGCTACATATATGGAGCATTCAGTTTATATGATTGAGATGAACAAACCGGATTTCTTCAAGGTTGAAACACTTATTGGAGCAAGTCTTAAGTTATCACTATGTTCTCCTCTTAAGACTTGGGGGCTACAGGTATTATGCATATAAAGGAGGAACATCTTCATTTTATCAGTTTTGAGTAAATCAGGAAGATCAATTACATGACCCGGTGTCGACAACAATTATGACCCGGCGCCATCAATATTTATAAACCGTCTATTTTGGTAATATTAAACCGGCAAGTTTTACATCTTCAAACTGGTTGAATATCAGATAAGTATTTTCAGACCCATGTTTGTTAAACCGGCGCTTTGGGAGCTGAGTCAAAGGAGTTATTCTTCACGATATTTCTCGGTGACAAACCAAGGTCGGCAAATTGATTATGAAGCTGGTCTGTTGACCCGGATTTCTCAGAAGGAGGAAATAACAAGGACTTAAGGATGATCAGGTACCGGTTTACAAAAATTCTTAACCTGGAGCATAACCTGTCAAATTTGTTCTTGTGTTTATTTTGTAGCATAAGTTTACCATGAATAAATGCAAGCTAAACTTGGGGGCTAATGTCGGGGATATACCCCACGGCGTAAACCGGCCGCAAGCTAACCCGGCCAGGACTTGGCGGTTTATCTGAAATGTCGGGGATATACCCCACGGTGTAAACCGGCCGCAAGCTAACCCGGCCAGGACTTGGCGGTTTATCTGAAGACCCCGCTGACACTTGGCGAGTTACTAGCGACCCGCCCTGACCTGGCAGTTTACAAGCAACGGCCGGTTCACGTTTAATGGTGGGCCGGTTTAAGAAGAAAGGCATGAGGAACGTTTATCTTACAAGGAGTTAAGACCTGGACTTGTATCCGGTTTGTATTAGAGATAGACTAGTCCTAATCCTAATAGGACTCCACATGTAAACCGCCCCTTCAACATATATAAGGAGGGGCAGAGATAGACTAGTCCTAATCCTAATAGGACTCCACATGTAAACCGCCCCTTCAACATATATAAGGAGGGGCAGGGCTCCACCGTGAGGGACAAGATTCACAAGTTCCACAAGTTGGACAAGTTAGATTTAGACAATAGCTCTCAAGATAGAGCACTCTTGTAACCGTGATCATCATCATCATCAATATCAATGAAGCAGGACGTAGGCTTTTACCTCGACCGTGAGGGGCCGAACCTGGGTAAAACCTCGCATCTCTCGTCCCGCTCAACCCCTCTCAAGCTACCACATAGATGCATTGGCCTCGCGACTAAGTCCTGACACTAAGGACATCTGCCGTGACAATTCCACGACAGGTATCTTGCCGCCTGGAGCTTCATGATATCCTCCTCTGTGACAGAGGAGGCCACCCACCGGCCTTCAAGGCTGGGTCCGGGCATGACTGGGAGGCTCGGGGCAATTAAGTTGAAACCTGGGTGCTGGGACTCGAGGTTGGAAAGGTTGAAGAAGAGGTAGGCATAAAGGAGAAAGACGGGCATGTGTCTCTTTATAAAGGCGATGAATATCAAATGCATCCTCATAGGCCTTAAAGCCTGCCTATTCCCAAGGGATCATGCCAACGGAACGGTTGGGTTATCCACGCCCGTATTAATGAGAATCCAGTAATAAGGGGACACAATCTCTGTTTCGACAAGATGTACCAATAAAACTGCATCTTAAAACATGGAGTGCGAGGCTAAAAACGGTTCGAAATAATGATCGGGCAGGGATGTGATGCCACGTTACGAAAATTGTTAGCAGATTGGACTTCTAAAATACTATACTCTCTGCGGCTCTGTGTGGTACTTGTTTTGCAGAGCCGGACACGTTTTCTGTGTTCAGAGGGTGTTTTGAAGTGATCAAAGGAGGAACCCGCCTCGCAATGCCGAAGACAATCTGCGCGCCGGACACCTCGTCATTGAAGCCTGGTTCAGGGGCTACTGAGGGAGTCCCGGATTACGGGGTCCTCGGGCGTCCGACCTGTTGGACATGGGCCGGACTGATGGGATGTGAAGATACAAGACAGAAGACTCTCTCCCGTGTCTAGATGGGACTCTCCTTGACGTGGATGGCAAGACTGGCATTCGGATATGAATATTGCTTTCTCTAAAACTGACTTGTACAACCTAAGTACCCTCCGGTGTCTATTAAACCGGAGGGTTTAGTGCGTAGAGGCAATCATAATCATACAGGCTAGACTTCAAGGGTTTTAGCCATTACGATCTCGTGGTAGATCAACTCTTGTAATCCTCATACTCATCAATATCAATCAAGCAGGACGTAGGGTATTACCTCCATCGAGAGGGCCCGAACCTAGGTAAAACTTCGTGTCCCATGTCTCCTGTTACCGTCAACCTTATACACACAGTTCAGGACCCCCTACCTGAGATCTGCCGGTTTTGACACCGACAGTGGGTGCGAGAGGACAACCACCACCGCTTTACATGTGTACCAGACATATATATGTTGAATACCCAAAATGCACAACTTTGATGTGCCACATGCCTCAAAAACTGTAAACCATGCATCCACACAGAGTGAGGTTCATGAAGCGTACTAGATATGATGGTCCCCTTCCCCCCTCTTCACCGCATACTATATGCTCCTGCCGTAATATGTACAACCCAAAAGAATCCTCATCGATGGTGAAATTAAGTAACCTCTCCCGATGTAGGTCAAAGTGATGCATGAATGCATCGACAATGGCCTCGTGAGCCCACAGATGGAAGCATCACACGTGAGTGTCCTAGCTAGGATAACCACTGCGTGCATGCATGTGGCCCAAAGAGGTGTTGCGTGATGTTTGAATAGCCAATTTCACAATTTTGATGTGGCACGTGCCTTGGAAACCAAAAAGTCCTGACACTGAGTGAGGTGTACTTGTTCGTGGATGTGTACGTATAGTATATATGCTAGTCCCCTCCCACCTCTTCGACGCGTACTATATACCACCATAACACAAACAAAAAAGATTCTACCTTGCTGGTCAAATTAACCTCACTGCCGGCTGTTCGTCAAAGTGATGGACGACGACCTCGCGGGCCCACAGAAAGCGTCACACGCGAGTATCGAGTGTCATGTAGGACAACCATCGACTGCATGTGGCCAAAACATGTCTGTATGAGAGGGTTGTGTAATGATTTAAATGATGATTTCACGACTCTGATGTGGTACCGGCCTGCCTAACAAAACGGCCAACCCACACGGTGGCCCACAACTCGTAGTGTACTGCGAGCCACCCACCATCCCAGACGCACACACCCACACACACACACCGCGAATCCACCGCAACTACGATGCATGTTAAATTAATTATCCCGCGGTGAACATATGTTACCAAAGGAGGGACGTTTTAATTTTGAAAAAATCACAGAGATCATTAAGACATTTTAGTACATTAATTGATTGATTTTCTTCAGGTATAATGTGCAAAAATCAAATTTGAGCTACATGCACACGTGACAGTGCACCTACATGGATTGCAAAAACACATGTATCTCATTGGGTGCATGTTTACTCCCCGTGCAACAAATTTCAAACATTGAGAATCTTGATTTTTAAATTCTAGTACATCCAAAACTTATTTGAAGTTCATGAAACTTATCATGTTGTCATATGGACACCAATACAAAGTGGCATTGTACTTTTTTGTCAAATTTGAGACCAGTTTTGATGTAATCTTTATCTAATTACAAATGGGAGATTATTAATAATTGGGAACCAATATCCCAAACGGATTATTTATTCCAACCATGAGTGTTAGACCAACAATGGATACGTGCCATGCTTCGGTTAAGCAATAAAGCGGCAGCATTAATCATCCAAATAGAAAAACAATATACTTGCCGCCACGCGACCGTGTGCCGTGCGAGCAGGCGTGAGTTGACGGGATGCATGCGAGCAATCCGTCGCATAGGCAAATTGGGAGGCGTGCATGCAGGTGTGTGATGACTCACAAGTATAGGGGATCTATCGTAGTCCTTTCGATAAGTAAGAGTGCCGAACCCAACGAGGAGCAGAAGGAGATGATAAGCGGTTTCCAGCAAGGTATTCTCTGCAAGTACTGAAATAAGTGGTAACAGATAGTTTTGTGATAGGATAATTTGTAACGAGCAACAAGTAACAAAAGTAAATAAAGTGCAGCAAGGCGGCCCAATCCTTTTTATAGCAAAGGACAAGCCTGGACAAACTCTTATATAGAGAAAAGTGCTCCCGAGGACACATGGGAATATCGACAAGCTAGTTTTCATCACGTTCATATGATTCGCGTTCGGTACTTTGATAATTTGATAATTCGGTACTTTGATAATTTGGGTGGACCGGTGCTTGGGTACTGTCCTTACTTGGACAAGCATCCCACTTATGATTAACCTCTATTGCAAGCATCCGCAACTACAACAAAAGTATTAAGGTAAACCTAACCACAGCATGAAACATATGGATCCAAATCAGCCCCTTACGAAGCAACGCATAAAGTAGGGTTTAAGCTCCTGTCACTCTAGCAACCCATCATCTACTTATTACTTCCCAATGCCTTCCTCTAGGCCCTAATAATGGTGAAGTGTTCTGTAGTCGACGTTCACATAACACCACTAGAGGAGAGACAACATACATCTCATCAAAATATTGAACGAATACCGAATTCACATGACTACTAATAGCAAGACTTCTCCCATGTCCTCAGGAACAAACATAACTACTCACAAAGCATAATCATGTTCATAATCAGAGGGGTATCAATATGCATATAGGATCTGAACATATGATCTTTTACCAAATAAACGAACTAGCATCAACTACAAGGAGTAATTAACACTACTAGCAACCTACAAGTACCAATCCCGGACTTGGAGACAAAATTGGATACAAGAGATGAACTAGGGTTTTGAGAGGAGATGGTGCTGGTGAAGATGTTGATGAAGATTGCCCCCTCCCGATGAGAGGAGCGTTGATGATGACGATGGCGATGATTTCCCCCTCTCGGAGGGAAGTTTCCCCGGCAGAACAGCTCTGCCGGAGTCCTAGATTGGATCCGCCAAGGTTCCACCTCGTGGCGGCGGAGTCTTGTCCGGAAAGATGGCTTATGATTTTTTTCCTCATCAAAGACTCCATATAGCAGAAGATGGCCATCGGAGGGCCACCAGGGGGCCCACGAGGTAGGGGGCGTTCCCAGGGGGTAGGGCGCACCCCCACCCTCGTGGGCAGGGTGTGGCCCCCCTGGTGAACTTCTTGCGCTTAGTATTTTTATATATTCTGAAAACGTCTTCCGTGAAGTTTCAGGACTTTTGGAGCTATGCAGAATAGGTCTCTAATATTTGCTCCTTTTCCAGCCCAGAATCCCAGCTGCCGGCATTCTCCCTCTTTATGTAAACCTTGTAAAATAAGAGAGAATAGGCATAAGTATTGTGACATAATGTGTAATAATAGCCCATAATGCAATAAATATCGATATAAAAGCATGATGCAAAATGGACGTATCAACTACCCCAAGCATAGACCTTGCTTGTCCTCAAGCGAAAGCCGAAATCGAAAAATATGTCCACATGTTTGGAGATAGAGGTGTCGATAAAATTAAAATACGGACATGAGGGCATCATGATCATTCTTAGAACAGCAACTTACATATTTCTTGTCATATGATTTCTTATGCTAGAGTAATAATTCAATCACAATTTCGAGTATGAATCGTAAACTTCATTGAAAACTAACAAACTATAATCTCAGTCATTGGAGCAATTGCAATTTATCATAACATAGGAAAGAGTCAATATATAAGAGCTTTTCAGCAAGTCCCCATACTCAACTATCATATAGTCTTTCACAATTGCTGACACTCACGCAATACTTATGGGTATGGAGTTTTAATCGGACACGGAGAAAGATAGGGGCTTATAGTTTTGCCTCCCAATGTTTTATCTCAAGGGTAATGTCAACAATAATAGTTCCTGAAAGCTCACATCCAATTAGCCATATATACCAGGATCTTTCCAACATACTGTGCTTGCCAAAGGATAAAATGTAAAAAAGGAAGGGTGAATATCACCATGACTCTTATGCAAGGTAGGAGATAAAAGAAAAATATAGGCCCTTCGCAGAGGGAAGCAGAGGTTGTCATGCACTTTAATGGTTGGATGCACAAAATCTTAATGCGAAAGAACGTCACTTTATATTGCCACTTGTGATATGGACCTTTATTATGCAGTCTGTCGCTTTTATTTCTTCCATATCACACGATCGTATAAAGATTATTTTCTCCCACACTAATAAGTCATACATATTTAGAGATCAATTTTTATTGCTTGCACCGATGACAACTTACTTGGAGGATCTTACTCGATCCATAGGTAGGTATGGTCGGCTCTCATGGCAAAACTGGTTTAAGGGTATTTGGAAGCACAAGTAGTATCTCTACTTGGCGCGATGAATTTGGCTAGCATGAGGGGGAAAGGAAAGCTCAATCATGTTGGATGATCCATGACAATATAATTTGTCTCGGATGTAAGAAAACATAACCCATTACGTTGTCTTCCTTGTCCAACGTCAACTCTTTAGCATGTCATATTTTAAGAGTGCTCACAATCATAAAATATGTCCAAGATAGTATATTTATATGTGAAGACCTCTCTTTCTTTATTACTTCCTATTAATTGCAACGATGACCAAAACTATGTTTGTCAACTCTCAACAACTTTTATTCATCATACTTTTTCTATGTGAGCTCATTACTCTCCATAAGATCCATATGATCTCTTTGTTTCCTTTTTTATTCTTTCTCTTTTCTTTTATTCACTTAGGATCATGGCAAAATAATCAAGCCCTTGACTTAACACTAATCTTTATTATATATAGCTCATGGACTCGATTACATAGAAGGATCATAAAGCAAAACTCACAACTAGATCATACTTAAACTTTATGCTACTAGATCAAGATATTACCAAAAGGATCGAACTAAGAAAAAAGGTAAAGATAAAAGTGATGGTGATACGATACGATACCGGGGCACTCCCGCAAGCTTGGTAGTTGCCAAGGGGAGTGCCCATACCCATGTGATTATGTCTCCTTTGTTGGTGAAGAAGGTGGAGTTGTTGATGATGGATAGTCGCACATCGAGCGTAGGAGGTCTTCTAACTTGCGGATAATGCCTTTGAGGGCGATGATATGCTCCTTCAACAAAATATTTTCATGTGTGAGATACTTATTTTGTATACGAGCTAACTCGATCATCTTGAAAGCTTCGATCTCAGTTGGGGTAAGAAGATTGTGATCAAGTTGAAAGATGTCTTCTGTTGCTGGAACTTGGTCCTCCATGGCCTTCTTGATCCCTTCATCCTTGTTGATCTCCATGGGTTCTTCTCTCTTCAGCTCTATCTTCATTAGCCAAGCATCGTTGCCCTCATGGTTGGAGGAGGAAGGAGACGACATAATGCCTGGCCTTGATAACCCTGACAGAAAATAGCTCAAAACAAAGACAAGAGATATTTGCGTGATACGGAGGTCAAAACCTTCTGGAGGTTATATAATGAATTTTTACCCAAAAAAATATGTGTTGTGTACGAAAACAGAGTCAGGAGAGCGCACGAGGTGCCCACGAGGTAGGGGGCGGGCCCAGTAGGGTAGGGCGTGCCTGCCTCCCTCGTGGAGGCCTCGTGTCCTTCCCGGACTGCTTCTTATTTTTCTATTTTTCTAAATACTCCAAAACGGAGAAATATTACCTTAAAAACTGTTTTGGAGTCGGTTTACTTACCGTACTACATACCTATTCCTTTTTGGAGTCTGAAACGTTCCGGAAAGTGTCCCTTATGTATTCCTCCGGGGTTACGGTTTCAATAACATTGGTTTCAACATTTATTGGATTACCTGAGATATAATGTTTGATTCTTTGACTGTTCACCACCTTCGGATTTGTGCCTTCGAAGTTGTTGATTTTTATGTCACCGGAACGATAGACCTCCTCGATAACGTAAGGACCTTCCCATTTAGAGAGAAGTTTTCCTGCAAAAAAATTTAAATGAGAGTTGTATAGCAATACATAATCACCTAGATTAAACTCACACTTTTGTATCCTTTTACCATGCCATCTTTTAACTTTTTCTTTAAACAACTTGGCATTTTCGTAGGCTTGGGTTCTCCATTCATCGAGTGAGCTAATATAAAATAACCTCTTCTCACCGGCAAGTTTAAAATCATAATTGAGCTCTTTAATAGCCCAATATGCCTTGTGTTCTAGTTCAAGAGGTAAGTGACATGCTTTTCCATAAACCATTTTATACGAAGACATACCCATAGGATTTTTATATGCAGTTCTATAGGCCCATAATGCATCATCAAGTTTCTTGGACCAATTCTTTCTAGACCTATTGACAGTCTTTTGCAAAATTAATTTGAGCTCTCTATTACTCAATTCTACTTGACCACTAGACTGAGGGTGATAAGGGGATGCAATTCTATGATTAACATCATACTTTGCAAGCATTTTACGGAAAGCACCATGAATAAAAACCACCATCAGTCATTAAATATCTAGGGACTCCAAATCTTGGAAAAATAACTTCTTTAAGCATTTTAATAGAAGTGTTATGATCAGCACTACTAGTTGGAATAGCGTCTACCCACTTAGTAACGTAATCAACAGCAACTAAAATATGTGTATATCCATTAGAGGCAGGAAAAGGTCCCATATAGTCAAAGCCCCAAACATCAAATGGTTCAATAACGAGGAAATAGTTCATAGGAATTTCTTGACGTCTACTAATATTACCTATTCTTTGACATTCATCACATGATAAGACAAACTTACGGGCATCCTTGAAGAGAGTAGGCCAATAAAAACCAGATTGCAATACCTTATGTGCAGTCCTATCTCCAGCATGGTGTCCTCCATAAGCTTCGGAGTGACACTTGCGTAGGATATGTTCCTGTTCATGCTTAGGTACACAATGCCTAATAACACCATCTACTCCTTCTTTATAAAGATGTGGGTCATCCCAAAAGTAATGCCTCAAATCATAGAAGAACTTTTTCTTTTGCTGGTATGTGAAACTAGGTGGTATAAACTTGGCAACAATGTAATTAGCATAATCAGCATATCATGGAGCAGTACGAGAAGCATTTATGACATTTAATTGCTCATCAGGAAAGTTATCATCAATAGGTAGTGGGTCATCAAGCACATTTTCTAACCTAGACAAGTTGTCTGCAACGAGGCACTACTAGGAAAAGGGCTACTAATGGCGCACCAGTTTTGCCTACTAATGGCGCATCACTGGTGCGCCATTAGTATCACGCCACTAGATTTTTTTACTAATGGCGCACCAGTGGTGCGCCATTAGTATCTGGTATACTAATGGCGCACCAGGTAGTGCGCCATTAGTTTTGCCCACGGTGCGCCACTAGTGTCTGCTATACTAATGGCGCACCACACGGTAGTGCGCCATTAGTAACAATTTTTTTAATTTTTTTTCTTAATCTTAGGTCACTATTTCACCTATGAGATATCCAACACATATATATACAACAAGCATCCATATAACAATCATAGCCAACACACAAGTTCCATCATATATACATACATAGCCAACACACAAGTTCCATCATATATACATACATAGCCAACACATAGTTCCATCGTTACATATTACAAAAGTTTCACATTGTTCATCCAACACCGTTATCCATCAATTCACAAAAGTTTCACATTGATACAAAATAAAAACACAAATGGAAAAGAAGCACTCCATCCATGCAAGCTTCCGTGAATTAAATCAAATCTGCAAAATGATAAACAAGAAGTTAGAAGAAGAAAAAAAAGAAGACTAGAAGAATACTAGAAGAAGAATAACACTAGAAGAAGAATAAGAAGAATTTTGGAAAAGAAATAAGAAGAAGACTATAAGCTTATTATGTAAACTTGATCATTTTGTGCTAACATAAGTTATTTTGGAGCTAACCTATAGGAAACTAAGCATATAAGCTCTAAGTTACTATATTAGAGCCAACTTAGGTATGTGAAATGCAGTTACAATACTCTAGCATCTACCACAGTTGACTGCCTAGAGCATAGTGAAGAGAATTCATTGGGGCATGAGAACTAATAACTCGCAGTGTCGAGGGAAGCAAATCGTTGACAGGGCATAACAGGGCATCTGCATTGGCATGAACAGAAGAAGCACATTATTCACCAAAAAAGTCGAGGGCAAACATTGTTGACAGCAGTAACCACCAAAGCAGCTGATTTCTTCAACATAGAAACATATATATATATATATTCCCCAATGTAAATGGCATGGAAATTATGCATGCACTTGAGCTCATCATACTAGTCATACTGCAATAACGAATAGTACAACATTCCTGCACTACGTAGCTAAGCAGTTGTGCATCGATCTCAAACAGAACAAATGAGGCAATTCCATCAAAAAACAAACACCGGGCATTTCATTTTATTTTTAGTAGGTGATCTCAAACAATCAGGCAAGGAGCAGACCACTTCTGATGATCACTGAGCCGAGCAAAACAAACACTGGGGCAAAGAAAAACAAGAGCTTTGATCTTCCTAAAGAAGACGGGGCAAACAAACACTGTTATGAACCTAAGACCAACATTCACCTTGGTTCGACCTTATTTTGGAAAAACTCTAGTCTGGTCTGCTCTCTGATCTAGAGATGAGAAATGTCATGTTTTGGAGGAAATTGTGTTCTTTTCAGGCTAGCAGTTTTTCAATCCCTTGTTACTTGCTCTCTACTATGAAACTCCCTGGCTGGAAAAATCATGCAACAGATGCCTCATTTTTGTGTTTTTTGGGCATGGTTTGTAAGATGAAGGAGTCTGGTGGCCTAGTCACTCCAAAACTTAAGTAGGATATTAATCTACAGACAAAAAAGACACTACTTTGCTGGAGTTGACAAAATTTGGGTTGAATTGGTTGATCACAATTTACTTGTGTTAAAAAATCACCATTTGGCATGTAGGCTACTCTACGAATCCAGTGATTTTCAGAAAGAGTAGCAACACTGGAAAGATGATTACATGTTCAAATCAACAGAAGAAGAAGAAAGAAAGGGGGGAAAAGAAAGAAGCGGCGGCAGAGTAGTAGAGTACCTAGGCATTCCAAATCTTAAGGAGGATATTAATCTTAGCCTGATGCTTTCCAAGAACAAAAAAAATGATGCTTTGCTGGAGGTGACAAAATTGGGTTAAATTGATGGACCACAATTTAAGTAAAAAAAATCACCATTTGGTATGGACGTGTTTACTCTAAGAACTGTAATTGATTATGACCAAAACAACAAGAAGAAGAAAATTATATTCTTTGAAACATAAAAATGAAAATAAAAGATGTTTTGGTGCACGTGAACTAGACGGTGCTGCTTTTGGTAATGAACACCCTGACATTTCCCTGCCTGGCAATATTGATGTTTCTGTTATGGATGAATCCCAGCCAACTGCCTGATGGTAACTGGATAAGTATAATTACAAACAGAAAGGCTTGTGACTTGCTACATAGAAATCAAATCCCTCCAGTGTAGTTGGAGTGTTAAGAGGATTTGGAAAAACAGATTCTGATGGTGGAACCTTGGTTGGGGTTGAACAAGGAAAAGTTTGAACCCTTACAGGTTTCTCGACATAAATTATACAGTGGTTAAAAGGGAAAATGGGTGAGTTTGTTTGGTTATGACCCTAAGAAAGACCAACATCCATCTTGGTTCAACCTTTTAGAAACAAACTCCATCTGCTCTCTGATCTAGAGAAGAATTCTTCTGCAGGCTATCTTTTGGAGTAAAAATGGTGAATTCTGTGTTGTCACAGTGGTTAAAAGGGAACCTTTCTCTGAGGAAAAGATGAGAAATATGAGTTCTTTTTCAGGCTAGCAGTTTTTCAATCCCTTGTTCCTTGCTGTCTGTTATGAAACTCGTTGCTAGGGAAATTCATGCCACAGGGAGTTTACAGTGGTTAAAACTGCAGTGTCTGAGGGAATACAGTGGTTAAAAGTGATGTTTGTCATATTTATTTGGGGGGGGATGTGGATGGTAAACCAAAAACATCACTTGACAAATTGGGGCATGGTTTGTAAGAGCAAGGATTCTGGTGGCCTAGGCATTCCAAATCTTAAGTACGAGTAGGCTATTAATCTTATCTTGATTCTGGTTAAATTTGCTGGAGGTGACAAAATTTGGGTTAAAAAAATAATTCACCATTTGGTATGGACGTATACTGTACGAATCCAGTAACTGAATGATTACATGTTCAAATCAACAGAAGAAGAAGAAGAAAGAAATGGGGGAAAAGAAAGAAGAGGCAGACCTGACTGGATCTGGCAAGGGGGCGCCGAAGTTGATGCGGGCGGCAAGGGCGAGGAAGGCGCGGGCCTCCGCGTCGGTGCGGTACAGCGACCCGTTGAGCGGCCAGAGCTCGAGGGTCGATATGAAGGGCCGGCCGGTGGTGGCGTTGGAGAGGCACACATGAGACACGGCGCGGGGGAGCTGCAGTGGTGGGGGCGCGGGGGCGGGGGGGGCGGCAGGGGACGGAGGGGGTGGAGGGGCGCGGGGGTCAGGGCGGCGGCGGCAGGGGACGGAGGGGGCGGAGGGGGAGTGCAGGCACGGCGGCGGCGTACGGTTGGGGTGGATGGGGCGTACGGTTAGGTCAAGTGGGGAGGAAGGGAGGGAGGGGAATAGGTGGAGTGGGGGGAAGCTTACTAATGGCGCACCCAGCAGCGGTGCGCCATTAGAATGTTTTTTTGCCAAGAAGTAAAAAAAAATTACCGGCGCACTCTGTCGCCGGTGCGCCATTAGTAGTTCTAACTACTAATGGCGCACTTTGCCAGGATGCGCCATTAGTATGTTTGAAAAAATGAAAAAAAATGTTTTACTAGTGGCGCACCTTTTTCCTGGTGCACCATTAATGTCTTCCACACTAATGGCGTATCTCTACCTGGTGCGCCATTAGAATATAGTAGTGGTGCACCACTTCTCTGGTGCGCCATTAGTGTCAATCCTATCTTTAGCCCTTTTCCTAGTAGTGAGGTTCTCAGCTCCCTTTCTATCAACAATATGGAAGTCAAATTCTTGTAGCAAGAGAACCCATCTAATAAGTCTAGGTTTAGCATCTTTCTTTTCCATAAGATATTTAATAGCAGCATGATCAGTGTGAATAGTTACTTTAGAATCAACAATATAAGGTCTGAACTTATCACAAGCAAATACAACTGCTAAGAATTCTTTTTCAGTAGTAGCATAATTTCTTTAAGCATTGTCTAGGGTTTTACTAGCATATTGAATAACGTTTAATTTCTTATCAACTCTTTGCCCTAGAACAGCACCTACAGCATAATCACTAGCATCACACATAATTTCAAAGGGTAAATTCCAATCAGGTGGCTGAACAATAGGTGCAGAGATCAATGCTTTCTTAAGTATTTCAAATGCTTCTACACAATCATCATCAAAGACAAATGGTATATCTTTTTGTAATAAATTAGTCAGAGGCAGAGAAATTTTTGAGAAGTCCTTAATTAACCTCCTATAAAATCCGTCGTGACCAAGGAAACTTCTTATACCTTTGATGTCCTTGGGGCATGGCATCTTTTCAATAGCATCAACCTTTGCTTTATCAACTTCAATACCTCTTTCAGAAACTTTATGCCCCAAGAAAATACCTTCATTAACCATAAAGTGGCACTTTCCCCAATTCAAGACAAGATTAGTTTCTTCACATCTCTGCAAAACTCGATCAAGGTTGCTCAAGCAATCATCAAAAGAAGATCCATAGACAGAGAAATCGTCCATGAAAACCTCACAAATCGTTTCACAGAAGTCAGAGAATATAGTCATCATGCATCTTTGAAAGGTAGCAGGTGCATTACATAAACCAAAAGGCATACTTCTATAAGCATAAGTCCCAAAAGGGCAAGTAAAAGTAGTCTTTGATTGATCCTTGTCTGACACAGGTATTTGAGAGAAACCCGAATAACCATCTAGAAAGCAAAAATGTGTATGTTTGGATAATCTTTCTAGCATTTGATCGATAAAAGGTAAGGTGTAATGATCCTTTTTAGTGGCCTTATTTAATTTGTGGAAATCAATTACCATCCTATAACCTGTAATAATTCTTTGAGCAATCAATTCATCTTTGTCATTAGGAACGACAGTAATACCTCCCTTCTTAGGGACACAATGGACATGACTTACCCACTGACTATCAGCAACGGGATAGATTATACCTGCCTCAAGGAGCTTTAGTATTTCCTTTCTTACCACTTCTTTCATTTTAGGATTCAGCCGTCGTTGATGATCACGAACTAGTTTAGCATCTTCTTCCAAATTTATTTTATGTTGACATAGAGTGGGACTAATGCCCTTAAGATCATCAAGAGTATACCCAATAGCAGCACGGTGTTTCTTCAGAGTTTTCAATAATCTCTCTTCCTCATGCTCTGAAAGGTTAGCACTAATAATAACAGGATATATCTTTTTCTCATCAAGATAAGCATATTTATGAGTATCAGGCAACGGTTTAAGCTCAAACACGGGATCACCCTTGGGTGGAGGAGAATTCTCTAGGATTTCTTGTGTTTCAGAATAGGTTCCTGTTTAAAGAATACTTCATCTATTTCCCTTCTTTCATTCATAAACATGTCATTTTCATGGTCTAGCAAATATTGTTCTAAAGGATCACTAGGAGGTACGGCAATAGAAGCAAGACCAATAATTTCATCCTTACTAGGTAATTCTTCTTCACGGTGTTGTCTACTAAATTTAGAGAAATTAAATTCATGAGCCATATCATCTAAACCGATAGTAACAACATCCTTTTTCCAATCTATCTTAGCATTAACAGTGTTCAAGAAGGGTCTACCAAATATAATGGGACAAAAGCTATCTTGTGGGGAACCAAGAACAACAAAATCAGCAGGATATTTAGTTTTCCCACACAAGACTTCAACATCTCTAACAATTCCCATTGGTGAAATAGTATCTCTATTGGCAAGTTTAATTGTGACATCAATATCTTCTATCTCAGCAGGTGCAATATCATGCATAATTTCTTTGTATAAGGCGTAAGGTATTGCACTAGCACTAGCACCCATATCAAGCCATGATAACAATGATCTCCTATTTTAACAGAAATAACAGGCATGCCTACCACAGGTTTGTTTTTTTCTTTAGAACAAGGTTTAGCAATTCTAGCAGTCTCCTAAAGGAAATGAATAACATGCCCATCAATATTATCAGACAAGGGATCTTTAACAATAGCAATATCATGTTCAACTTTAATTTGCTCATGAGGTGTATAAGTTTTAATATTGCTTTTACGAACCACAGTTGAAGTTTTAGCATGATCCTTTATCCTAACAGGAAAAGGTGGTTTCTCAACATAAGCGGTAGGAACAATAGGATCATTAAGTGACAGTCTTTTCTTCAACTTTAATTGGTGCAGCTACTTTTACTTCTATGGGAGGATGATATTTAAACCACTTCTCCCTAGGGAGATCAACATGAGTAGCAAAAGATTCACAGAAAGAAGCTACTATTTCAGAGTCATGTCCATATTTAGTGCTAAATTTACGGAAAACATCGGTATCCATAAAAGATTTAACACAATAAAACTTAGGTGTCATACCTGACTCCTTACCTTCGTCGAGGTCCCAGTCTTTAGAGTTGCGTTTAATTCTTTCCAATAAATCCCATTTGAATTCAATAGTCTTCATCATAAAAGAGCCAGCACAAGAAGTATCAAGCATGGTGCGAGTGCTATCAGAAAGCCGAGCATATAGATTTTGAATAATTATTTCTCTTGAGAGCTCATGATTGGGGCGTGAATATAACATTGATTTAAGCCTCCCCCAAGCTTGAGCGATACTTTCTCCTTCACGAGGCCAAAAATTATATATATAATTGCGATCATGATGAACAAGATGCATAGGATAAAACTTGTGATGAAATCCCAATTTCAATCGTTTGTAGTTCCATGACCCTGTATCACCACATAGCCTATACCATGTCAATGAATCTTCCTTCAAAGATACAGGGAAGACCTTCTTCTTAACGACATCTTCGGGTACATGTGCAAGATTAAATAATCCACAAACTTCATCCACATATATTAAGTGCTCATCAGGATGCTTTGTTCCATCTCCTGCAAAAGGATTAGCTAGCAGTTTTTCTATCATACCCGAAGGAATTTCAAAGCAAACATTTTCATTTTCAGTAGGTTCAGTAGGTTGAGGAGCAACTCTTTGCTCTACTGGTCGGGGTGAAGATACCCCGAACAAGCCCCTCAGAGGATTACTTTCCATAGTAACAAGTGACAGTAAATTTCAGCACACTATATAAATTTTTCCTTACCAAATTCCACCTACCAAAGGCGCTTCACTCCCCCGCAACGGCGCCAGAAAAGAGTCTTGATGAACCACAAGTATAGGGGATCTATCTAGTCCTTTCGATAAGTAAGAGTGTCGAACCCAACGAGGAGCAGAAGGAAATGATAAGCGGTTTCCAGCAAGGTATTCTCTGCAAGTACTGAAACTAGTGGTAACAGATAGTTTTGTGATAGGATAATTTGTAACGAGCAACAAGTAACAAAAGTAAATAAAGTGCAGAAAGGTGGCCCAATCCTTTTTGTAGCAAAGGACAAGCCTAGACAAACTCTTATGTAGAGAAAAGCGCTCCTAAGGACACATGGGAATATCGTCAAGCTAGTTTTCATCACGTTCATATGATTCGCGTTCGGTACTTTGATAATTTGGTATGTGGGTGGACCGGTGCTTGGGTATTGTCCTTACTTGGACAAGCATCCCACTTATGATTAACCTCTATTGTAAGCATCCGCAACTACAACAAAAGTATTAAGGTAAACCAAACCATAGCATGAAACATATGGATCCAAATCAGCCCCTTACGAAGCAACGCATAAACTAGAGTTTAAGCTTCTGTCACTCTAGCAACCCATCATCTAGTTATTACTTCCCAATGCCTTCCTCTAGGCCCAAATAATGGTAAAGTGTTATGTAGTCGACGTTCACATAACACCACTAGAGGAGAGACAACATACATCTCATCAAAATATCGAACGAATACCGAATTCACATGACTACTAATAGCAAGACTTCTCTCATGTCCTCAGGAGCAAACGTAACTACTCACAAAGCATAATCATGTTCATAATCAGAGGGGTATTAATATGCATATAGGATCTAAACATATGATCTTCCACCAAATAAACCAACTAGCATCAACTACAAGGAGTAATTAACACTACTAGCAACCTACTAGTACCAATCCCGGACTTGGAGACAAGAATTGGATACAAGAGATGAACTAGGGTTTTGAGAGGAGATGGTGCTAGTGAAGATGTTGATGAAGATTGCCCCCTCCCGATGAGAGGAGCGTTGATGATGACGATGGCGATGATTTCCCCCTCTCGGAGGGAAGTTTCCCCGGCAGAACAGCTCTGTCGGAGCCCTATATTGGATCCGCCAAGGTTCCACCTCGTGGCGGCGGAGTCTCGTCCGGAAAGATGGCTTATGATTTTTTTCCTCATTGAAAGACTCCATATAGCAGAAGATGGCCATCGGAGGGCCACCAGGGGGCCCACGAGGTAGGGGGCGCGCCCAGGGGGGTAGGGTGCGCCCCCACCCTCGTGGGCAGGGTGTGGCTCCCTGGTGAACTTCTTGCGCTTAGTATTTCTTATATATTCTGAAAACGTCTTCTGTGAAGTTTCCGGACTTTTGGAGCTGTGCAGAATAGGTCTCTAATATTTTCTCCTTTTCCAGCCCAGAATCCCAGCTGCCGGCATTCTCCGTCTTTATGTAAACCTTGTAAAATAAGAGAGAATAGGCATAAGTATTGTGACATAATGTGTAATAACAGCCCATAATGCAATAAATATCGATATAAAAGCAGGATGCAAAATGGACGTATCAGTGTGTGAATTGACGGAGGCGTGCTCGGTGCGCAGTGTCATCGGTGGGCGTGCGAGTAGCTGTGTGAAAATTTGGTAGGTATGCTAGTAGTCCGGTGCACAGGCTCACCGGGGAGGTGAGCCATCGGTTTGACCGCCGCCCGCCTCTCTCCCACAACTCCCACTACTCCATATTAATGGTGCGCCCGAGCGGCCGCACCCCCATCCTAGCCACACACACACAATCCTCTCTCTCCGCTTGCACAGGCTCACCGGGGAGGTGAGCCATCGGTTTGACCGCCGCCCGCCTCTCTCCCACAACTCCCACTACTCCATATTAATGGTGCGCTCGAGTGGCCGCACCCCATCCTAGCCACACACACACAATCCTCTCTCTCCGCTTGCATCCTCGACGCCGCTCTCAGTCCTCAAAGCCGTCAGTGTATGAGGATGTCGCCGAAGCGCCCCATCAGAGGGAGTGGCGGCGCCGCGGCTGCTAAAGCACCGGATCACGGCGTGGAGATGGAGACAGAGGTTGTCGTCACCGCCGGTGAGTTATCGCTGCAACCTGACGTCGTCGACAGCGTCGAACTTCCACAGCCGGAGGCGGAGTTCCACACCGACTCTGTGACGACCCAGACGACGACTCCGACGACCACTCAGGCGACGACTCCGACGACCACTCCGGCGAGGACTCTGACGACGACGGACAGCTGGTTAGTCATCTATACCCATTTATGTGTCAAAGAGATCATAGGGTTTCTCTGGTTACTCCTGCCTCCCCCTTTTTGGAATAGAAATCCTATAGTTATGTTCTCCCAATCCATAAAGTCTGAGTAAGTTTCGTTAGATCCATGTAGTGTATTGATTGCTTGAATGGTACAAGTGATAAGTGATTAGTTGTTTCATCTGTGCAAATGATTTCTGCTAGTAATCCGACTAGGGTTAGTGTTCGTGCTAATAATTCTTAGCCAGGACGTGACAATTGATTTTGAATGACCTAAATATGTTTGTGCCATTATTTTCTTCAAGATTGGTCTGTACATGGACGATTGTTCTTAAAAATTGAACCATAATCTCTGTATATGTAAAACTAAATAGCCATAAATTCCTAATCGTACTTCACAGCATGTAATCATTGATTTGATACCAAATTTGTTTTACTATTTGTATAGGTGTTGTCTGACGATGTGGACATCAAGGATGAAGATGTCCAGAGGAGGTACAAGAGGCAAATCCTAAGGAAGCTTTCTCATGGACGACAAGGTAACTAATTTAATGAGATATTATCTCATCTCTTATCCCAGTTCATCTGCCTCCTTTAATCACCCGGTGGAAATCACCATGAATTCATTTTTATTTGAGTTGTTTTCAGGGTTTTCTTTCATTCATAGAATGTACAGTGCGCGGACACATCAGGACTTTGCGACCTCCGTCAGAGATTCCACTCACCGTACCAGATAACTTGAGGATGCGCGCGGTATGTTCAATCTCACCCTAAATCGGTTGGCATGGCCTACTTTCCTGAAAATATTCTAAATATTGCTACATTTGGATAAAAGGTGCCACATGCACCATATACGTCAAAGCGGATTTTTCCCATCTTCTTTCTATATTAGGAAAATTAATGATGTATTGTTCTTTCAATTATTCTCATATTTCCATAACATCATGTTCACCCTATCTGTTTAATTATAGATTTTTGTCCTTTGATTTCAACTGATGTACAGTTCTTTCAATTTACCTTGTCTTAGATTTCCATAACATCGTGTTCCATAACATCATGTTCACCCTATCTGTTTACCTTGACAACACCGCACCGTACGTGTGGGCTCGAAGAGGCGCCAAATGTATCGTCCGTGAGTCTGTTACCGCTCTACCGCGCAAGGTTCCCGCCCGGCTAGTTTGGCCACACGTCGGCTAGAAGAGGGACAAATTGTGGGCGTTTATTGGCAAAAAGCTTTGTAAAAACGAAGTGTGTGGAATGACTTGGGTCATAAGTTTACCCATGGGTGATAAGGTCAAAGTTACACAGAAGGGTGATGATGGACACTCAAGTGCGATAATTAATTCTGCGCTCTACAGGGCACACAATCGAAGAAATCAACTGTGTGCAATAATGTCGAAGATCGCAGTCGAGTTAGCTATATAGATCATGTGCTGTGAGATTGACAAGGTAAACAGATTTGAGACAAGGTAAACAGATTTTTGTCCTTTTATTCTCATATTTCCATAACATCATGTTCACCCTATCTGTTTAAAATCGTTGAAATGGTCTTAGATTTTATTAACCATCCTCAAATCTGTTTACCTTGTCGATCTCACAGCACATGATCTATATAGCTAACTCGACTGCGATCTTCGACATTATTGCACACAGTTGATTTCTTCCATCGTGTGCCCTGTAGAGCGTAGAATTAATTATCGCACTTGAGTGTCCATCATCACCCTTCTGTGTAACTTTGACCTTATCACCCACGGGTAAACTTATGACCCAAGTCATTCCACACACTTCGTTTTTACAAAGCTTTTTGCCAATAAACGCCCACGATTTGTCCCTCTTCTAGCCGACGTGTGGCCAAACTAGCCGGGCGGGAACCTTGCGCGGTAGAGCGGTAACAGACTCACGGACGATACATTTGGCGCCTCTTCGAGCCCACACGTACGGTCCGGTGTTGTCAAGCGTGCACTGGAATCCTCCTCTATGAACGTCGTGACAATACGTGATGATTACAGGCCGGCCGACCCCCATTTATTACAGTGGCCAACCTTTCGATTGCGCCCCACCATTGCAAGAAGCACACCCACCACGAGAAATTCTTAGAGGGTATCCTACGTGGCTCCAATGGTGCTCTGAGCGGCTACCGACGACGAGCAGTGGTTCACCATGTGTGCTATGGTGGACACCCACAGAAGGTTCATGGACCTCTCGGTGGTGTACACCAATGACCTGGTCTGGGTGGAGCACTCCATCCACATCATGGAGCCATTGCTTGCCAAGAAGAAGTACAAGGTGGTCGGGTTTGACCTTGAGTACACCCGCGCTTGTGTCGGGTCTCGTCCCCAGGTCGCCGTCGCCCAGATGTGTGTGCGCCACCATGTCCTCGTCTACCACTACTGCCTGGCCACAAGGCCTTGCGAGCGTTTCGCTAGGTTTGTCAACAGCCCCCACTACATGTTCGCTACAGTGGACATCACCAATGATGTAAAGGCGCTCGAGAATTCGGGCATCGCCTGCTAGAATCTTGTCGACATCCAGGGCCAATACAAGATCTTGAGCAGAAAGGAGCATGAGAAGGACTCACTGGTTCACCTCGCCCAGGCCATCATCGACCGCTACTACAGAGACATGAAGGATTCGTGCAACAAGCACAAGCGTGCCTGGCACTCAACCTGGATGGAGAAACTCAACAAAACTCACGTCGTGTATGCAGCCAAGGAGGCGTACACGAGCTACGACATGTATAGGCAGATCGTTGACATGAGGAAGTGCCTCCTTCCCCAAAACAACCATGGATCCAGCCGGAAGTAGAGCAATGGCAAGCATCGTCGCAACAATAAGTAGATGATTAGATCCTCATTTCTCCTACTTTAGTATGCATGTAATTGCTTACTTTGGTGTGTGGAAATGTTATGTGTGTAGTCACTTGTGTAATTGTAGGCTTAATTTGATTATGCAATGCTGTCTTTTTAGGTATATATGTTGATACTCTGTAGACAGAGCGTAGATGTTCTGTGGACAAAGAAAATCACATCACACACAGACTAAACAATGGAACCCGTCGGTGATGTTTTCATCAATCACTCACAATTGTATACCAGCAATCGTTTTCTCACAACACACACGGCTTGTTAGCAGTAATCGTCTGTGTTGTTATCGGTCTTCGCACACGTTTCTGATTGCAGACCTGTTTGTCGCGTATCACGCACATCTTGTTAAGTTGAACCGTTTCTGTTCTCATGTCTCAACGCAAACAGTTCATCCGAGTGAATCGCAAGCCGTATATCGCACACACCTTTGATCTGGCTGACCATTTCTTTTGTGTTGCCTAATCACAAATAGTTCATCTTAGTGAACCGTATGCTGTATATGGCACACACCTTCATCTGGCTGCCCATTTCTTTTGTTCCTCCTCATCGCAAACAGTTAATTGAGCTGAACCGTATGCCCTACATCGCACACGCAACTAAAATATGCACCGTATTTGATGCATCCTCCATCGCAAACGTTTTGCACCTTTTTGACGGTTTTTACACGACCGTTTGCGATTATGGCATCACACACTGTTTCGTCGAAGGGTCTCTAATCGTAGTGTCGCGTTAGCAGTATCCTGCAGTAGTGACTGGCAAAGAAACTCATCAAATTCCCTTATGTTCTCCTGAGACACATTTACTGGACGATGACTGGGAACGCCTTGTTCTGTACTGGTCCCGAACCAAGAATATGGTAAGGTCTACGAGCTCATTTTCTATTTTAAGTACTATATTCTTGCGTCTTACTATACTTTGTTCATGTAGAACAAGTGCTTAAACCTGAAGAACAAATGTTCTCATTTAAGATTCCATTGCTATTGTGTATACTGCTTTGCTCTTGTATCATTGTATTTACTCATACAAACTTATATTTAAATTGAAGGGTCCAATAGAAACTCCAATGGCACAACAGGTATCTTTACGCATGTTTCTTTAACAGGTTTGCTCTTATATATAGATTTGTCGATTTCAATTTCAATTGTGTATACAGTTGACTTCTCATTACATGCACATTACTAGCATCACAACAGAGCCAATAGTGTTGCTGTACATGTAGACCCGTGGTACCCATCTGAAATCTTGTTGTGTCGTGTAGTTTCCCACGCTTTGTATTCTTTTAGTGCTGCTTTGTGTTGAACTGATATGATTTGAACCGTGTCTCTATTTTGATTTGGCAAGACAATGCAGTGACCATAGCACATGGATATATGTGGTTTGATGCTTTTATTATGTACTACTTGGCAATAGAAGACTTGGTAGTTTAATATGGTCCACCTTACTAATGAACTGGTTCACCGAAATGAGTTTCATATACTAGTACATGCTAAACCTGCTATGTATCTGCTTGCTTCTTCTTTTAGAATGCTGACAGAATATTGGGGAAGAGTGCCTTATTAAGCAATGGTAAAGGAAGTAATGCAGATAAAGTTCGGGATAGTGAGACATCCTCGTTGGTCTTCAACAAATCTGATAAAACAGCTAAGGAAAACTATCTTGAAGATAGTGAGACAACCCCAATGTCCTGTCTTGGTTTAGTGTTCGAGTTACTGGCCACTACTGCTTGCATAAGCTATTTAAACTCACTGTCTGAATCAGTTCAGTTTCTTGAGTCTCAACTACAAGCTGAAAGACATCAATCAGCTGTGCTGCAACAAGAAGTGGAAGGACTGCGGAAGTCCCTGGAGCATTCAGATGCATACTTTCTGGTGTAACAACAAGCACTGGAGGATTTTAGCGCCAAATAGGACAAAGCTAATAAGATTGCTAAGCTTATTGCCAGCATGGTGGATACCCAGGATAACATTTCTTGAGCTCTTCTGAAGTTGTTTTAGTTATGGTCTTGTTTTGCTGCCGCATTTATTTGCACTAGTGGCCAATTTAGATGGCCAGTGTATGTAATATGCTGCATTGTTCCCTATATTTGCACTGGTGGCGAACTTTGATGCCCGGTGGATGTAATATGTATAATAGTTGTAATAGCCCACCGTTAGTTGCTTGCTTATTTATTTCCTTATTGTCTTGTTTAGTTGTTTGCTTGTAGTCACTGTAGTTCTTTTTTCACGTTTTTCTAGTGGCCACAATAACCTATTTTTATAACTAGGCCACAATAACCATGGCAACACATGGACTATTGTGACCATAGTCATGCTACCTGCTGTAGTGACCATGGCCCTCCACGGGCCGTAGGATCCATGGGCCTTCTACGGGTCGTAGGATCCATGGGCCTTCTACGGGCCGTCTCATCTATGGGCCTTCTACTGGCCGTATAATTGTTTCGCCAAACATGGTTCGTACTATTCGTGGGCCAATAATGAACCGCAAAATGGGTCGTAAACAGGCTAGGGTGGAAATCGTCTATTTTATGGCCCGACCATAATGGGCCGTTAATAGGCCGTATTTGATGACGCTATAAAAATAGCCCAACGGGTTAACGGGCCACAAACAGGCCGACTGTAACCATGGGCTGAATTTGGCCCATAAGCGGAACAGGCCAGTAACGGACCGTAAGTAATCGAATTCTGGAAATGAGCCCAAGAATAAATGGGCCCTTAGATGGCCGAAAGTTAACATGGGCTGGAAACGGCCGACGGACTAATGGGTCGTTAATGGATATAAAGCGATACACTATTCATTACGGGCCATTTTCACCACGGGCTGTTAATGGGCTAAGAGTTACGAAGGGCGTCATATGGGCCGAAAGACGTCATGGGCCATACATGGGCCGAAAGTTACAACGGGCTGAAATCATATTGGACGGCCCAGATGACGCTACTGGGCCTAATTAGGATAAAGCCGTAATGGGCCATGACTTAGTGCATGTAAATGGGCTGTATGCGAATAGGCCATTAACAGGCTTTCCGTGGGCCGGCCTGCTTCCTTTTGACCAAGTCAAATGGGCTGGCCTTTTCACTGGAATGGGCCTCTGTTGGGCCGTGCCATGTGTCGACGTATCATAGGCGCCTTTTGTCCAATGAGTGGATGACATCAGTCCCAACGGTGAGCCGACACATGGTTCCTCTAGCCATTCAGAATTTTGCACGTGAAAATCCCCACTGGTCCGGACAATTAACGGGTTATCAGATCCAAACCGGAACACGATAGCTTAATGGCGACCCGTTATGGTGGATGCCACGTGTCGGTTACCCTTGACGAAAGCACTTCTATGACACGCGATTTATCATCATGGAAGTGGACACTTCCGTGATGATAATTTTGGTAATGTCATGGAACACTTCTACGTAAGGATGGAAATGGGTCGGGTTTGGATCGAGTTGAACAATATCAAATACATATCCATGAAAACAGTCTTTGCCCGCCCATGAAAAAATCCATGGGTGAAAAATTGTGTCCATGTCCAAACCTGATGGATATCCATACCCACCGGATATCCATCGGGTCCTCTTGAAACATATAAATAAGAAATAACACAATGTTAACATAAGCTCTTCCGTTCTTTACCTCATGGCAGGCTAGGCTTAACTTATGGTAAACATCAACTTATGGTAAATCAAAACGTCCAGTCACAACCTAAGATCATTTACTGTTTTTTCTAATAGATGAGAATGTCGAGTCATTTAACAAGGAGATAAAAATAAGGGAAGGGGCATTAGAGTATGTTACGGAGGGGATTAAATGTCCACTAATAAAATTTACGACGAGGATTGTGTAGTTTCTTTTGCATGTTTTAGATAACAAAGTGTAAAATTGCAGTGGGACATGTGACTGTTGGGTAGGGATAGCAAATTTTTGCCCATTAAGTCATACTATCGGGTCGGGTTTGGGTATACCCATGGATACAAGATTATATCCATGCCCTACCCACGAGCAGTCGGGTCGGGTTTGGGCGCCTCCCATGGACACAAAAGCATATCCAAACCCTATCCGTTCGGGTCGGTTATCCATGGATATCCATGTCCATGGATAAAATTTCCATCCTTACTTCTACGACAGCACAGGTATGACTATATTGATTCTGTCATAAAATCATCATGGATGTACATGCATGACAAAAAACGCGACCTACTGTGACAAACAGGTATCATCACGGAAGTGTATTTATTTGTAGTGTTTACAAAAACAAAAACAAAAACAAAAACAAGTTGAGTTCATGCCTGCTTTTCCTTGCCACAGTCACTTCATCAAATATTGTCATTATTGCCTTTCACTTGCACGACCGAATGATATGAAAATAATAATAGTGCAAGAGTGTCGTGGACTAATCTAGAATCTACAAACATTTATTCAATGGAGAAGACAAGATAATATGGGCTCTTTTTAGATCAACAATAATGCTTATGAGATCCACTCAATATTTTCATCATGGTCTTCTCCTTATGATGACTCAATAAAAGAACAGAATTTCAGAGAAACACACTGAAATATTTTTGGAGTTTTTGATTTTTCGTGAAGGAAGCAAATTTACGAAGGAAAAATAAGAACAAAAAACTATTTTCATGGGAAAACTCCCAACAAGCAAAAGAAGAAACAAAAAATATTTGGGTTTTCTTTTAATACTACAACTAATTTAAACTTGAAAGAAAAACCGAAAAGAAGCGAGAGATATTTTTGGATTTTCTCAAAGTTTTTCAAACACACAAGGAGAAAGCAAAAATAAAACAGGCATGGATTATTTAATGAAAGAGGATGAACATCGACAACTAGAATGAAATGTGTGAACATGAATGAAATGTCGGTCAGAAAATGTGCTGCCCCAAGCTTAGGCTTTTGCCTAGCTTGGTAATCACCATTCATAGTAGCCATGTGGTCCCATGTGGAAGTGTTGAGGCGGCGGCACTAATGACCCCAAAGTATAGGTGATCAATCGTAGTCCTTTCGATAAGTAAGAGTGTCAAACCGAATGAGGAGCAGAAGGAAATGACAAGCGGTTTTCAGCAAGGTAATTTCTGCAAGCACTGAAATTGTCGGTAACAGGTAGTTTGATAGCAAGATAATTTGTAACAAGTAACAAGTAGCAATAGTAACAATAGGTGCAGCAAGGTAGCCCAATCCTTTTTAGCAAATGACAGGCCAAAACAATCTCTTATAGTAAGCAAAGCGTTCTTGAGGACACCCGGGAATTTCATCTAGTCACTTTCATCATGTTGGTTTGATTCGCGTCCGCTACTTTGATAATTTGACATGTGGGTGGACCGATGCTTGGGTGCTATTCTTACTTGAACGAGCCTCCCACTTATGATTAACCCCTCTCGCAAGCATCCTCAACTACGAAAGAGGAATTAAGATAAAATCTAACCATAGCATGAAACATATGGATCCAAATTAGTCCCTTACGGAATAGCGCATAAACTAGGGTTTAAGCTTCTGTCACTCTAGCAACACATCATCTAATAACTACTCCACAATGCATTACCTTAGGCCCAAAGATGGTGAAGTGTCATGTAGTCGACATTCACATAACACCACTAAGGGAATCACAACATACATATCATCAAAATATCGAACAAATATCAAATTCACATGATTACTTATGACGAGCTTTCTCCCATGTCCTCAAGAACAAAATTAACTACTCATAAAACATATTAATGCTCAAGATTAGAGGGGTATTGAATATCATGATAGATCTGAACATATAATCTTTAACCAATCAACCGGCTAGCATTAACTACAAGATGTAATCAACACTACTAGTCACCCATAGGTACCAATATGAGGTTTTAATACAAACATTGAACACAAGAGATGAACTAGGGTTTTGAGATGAGATGGTGTTGTTGAAGATGTTGATGGAGATTGGCCCTCCCATCATGAGAGAGTTGTTGGTGATGACGATAGCTTCGATTTCCCTCTCCCGGAGGGAAGTATCCTCGGCGGAATCGCTCCGCCGGAGAGCAAAAGTTCTCCAGCCCAAGTTCTACCTCGAGACGGTGGCGCTCCGTCCTGAAAGTCACGTCCTTATTTTTTCTACGTCAAAAGACCTTATGTACCAGAAGATGGGCACCGGAGGTGGGACAGGGCCAGGGGCAGGCACGCCTTGGGGCCTAGTGGGCACCTGGGTGGCCCCCTCTGGTGTTTCTTTACTCCAATATTTTTTATATATTCAAAAATAATTCTTCGTAAAATTTCAGTTCATTTGGAGATGTGCAGAATAGGTATCTCTGACATAGCTTTTTCAGGTCTAGAATTCCAGCTGCCGGCAATCTCCCTCTTTGTGTAGAACTTGCATATTATGAGAGAAAAGGCATTAGATTTACTCCACAAAGTGTTATATTGCATAAAACACTGTAAATAATAGTAGGAAATCATGATGCAAAATGGACGTATCAGGCACCAGAGCGTCCCACTCCTGGACCTCATATTGTGCCGCTGCCAACAAGTTCCGGTAGGCAACGATGTCCGCTGGTAGGACGGTGTATCTGTTCCTGGCATGAGAGTCAATCAAAGCAGGTGCAGGCAACGGAATAATATCACGAGTATACTCACAAAAAACCAAGTTATAATGAATGTCGTGAGGATGCTCAGGGGCATCAAGGAAGTGGTGATCCTACATAGACTAGTGATCTAAGTAAACTCTAGGAGGTAAGTAATCATGAGGGCATATGTTAACATTAAAATGTCTTGCTAATTGAGTAGCATAAATACCACCATGAATTTTACCCTTAGTCCTATTAGTGTGGATGCGGCGTACAATGATGCTCCAAGGCTATAATTGTTGTCATTATGAAGTGCACGGGGTAAAACGAAAAAGTCAGGGACGCATAGTGCACCACCTTGCTCTCTAGCAGTCAAATGTTTCCCCATGAATAAAGCAAAGTAGTGCACAACAGGAAATTGCAAGCTAGTGGCTCGGGCGTGCGACACGCCCCTTTCCTCACCCATAGTTAGAGTGTGGAGGGAGCTCTCAAACTCGTTCGGTCAAGGCTCTCTTATTTCCCCATCAAAGGGAACCAAACACATCTCACAAAATTCAGCAACTGGTATCTAATGATGTTCAACATATGAATCAAAACGCACCATGGGAGGTTCGAGCCTATTCAAGAAATGACAATTCTGCACAAAGGAATTTGTAAGGATGTGGTGCTGATCACACTCATCTGCGAGGAAGTCGGCCAAACCGGCATTTGCACCGAATTGCGCGAACTCTTGGTAGAATCTAGCTTCATTCATGAAGGCATTGTGCGACCATTCGCACGGCCAGACCTCCGTCCTATGCGGGGTGTTGAGGTCACTATCCAAGGAGCCCCCAATGACTCCCTTGCCGTTCCATTTCGAGCAACTCCTCCGGAAGAAGTTCATTTTCCCTATGAACAATTTTCTAAAAATTTTGGGCCACAAAATTATGTCAACAAAACTTCACAAGATTGATAGCAACTACTCATATGGATGTCTAGAGGCTATATCAAGCATTCAAACTACTTGGAACTCAAAGAATTCAACATGCAAGATCATTTTCAGTAGCACCAAGAGCACCTAATTATGCGAAATATAATCCAATAAAGCAAAAACTAATTGGAGCAATGGAGGAGTCACATACTAGGTAGCAATCCCCCAAACCAGTTTCGGAAATGGAGGTCCGAGCAAAGAGATCGAAAATCTCAGCTTTGGGAGCAAGAACATGAGAGAGAGAGAGAGGGAGGGAGCTACCAGGAATTTTTGCTAGAGGTAAGAGATGAAGTGGGATGAAGGAATAAGTGAGGGGATCCCTGTGGGTCCCACCAGCCACCAGGGCGCGCCCAAGGGGGTGGGCGCGCCCTAGTGCCTTGTGGACACCTAGGGATCCCCCTGGGATGTTCTCAGTGCCACAAATTATTAAAAAATCTGTAAAAAATCTTGTAAAAATTTCACGTCATTCTGAGCACTTTTATTTTTGGGCTATTTTTTATTGCACGGATAATTCAGAAAACATGATAATCATGGAATTTTATTGCATTTAACTAAAATTAACATAAAACAAAATGTGAGTACAGAAGGTTGTGCTTACTAAACTCATCGATCACATGCCTCTAAAAAAGAATCTATTAATAAGGTTGATCAAGTCTTATTAACAAACTATTTTTGATTAACATGAAACCGAAGAATCTTCGTATAACACTAGGTTACCTCGATAGGGATATGCATCTCGCCAATAATAAGAGAAATAGCACGATCTAATAGCACGATCATTCACATTGTTATTCATTTCATTGAGAAAATCACTTTGAGATTTAGCAACTTGTTTTAAAAGGGTTTGGATCATAGATGCATGTTTACCTACACCTTTGACATCATTATCAATTCTAACAACAAGTCACTCAAGCGATTAATCATGTAGGCATTATGTTTCAATTGTTTCATAACATTTGCATTGAAATGATCTTGCTTAATAATGTAATTATCAAATTCATACAAGTATTGACTAGGAGATTCATTATAAGAAATATCACCTTCACCCAACTTTATAAGAGTATTTACCTCTACCACCTGTATCAGTGTGTCAAGACCATGTATTTCTTCAATAGGCGGTAATTTCTTAACAACTTCAGCTTTGATAGCTTTTTCTTTCATACATTTCTTTGCCTCTTGCATATCTTCAGGACTGACGTGTAGAATACATCTCTTCTTAGGAGTGGATTTAGGTGGTGGTTCAAGAAGTGTCCATTCATTATCATTCTTCAGTATATTATTCAACAGTTCTTCAGCTTGTTGAATCGTTCGTTCCCTGAAAACTCAACCATCACAACTATCTGGGTAGTCCCTGACAGCATCAGTTAGTCCATTATAGAAGATATCAAGTATTTCCTTTTTCTTGAGAGGATGATCAGGCAAAGCATTAAGTAGTTGGAGAAGCCTCCCCCAAGCTTGAGGGAGATTATCTGCTTGAATTTGCACAAAGTTAAATATTTCATGTAAGGCAGCTTGTTTCTTATGAGTAGGAAAATATTTTTCAGAGAAGTAATAAATGATATCCTGGGGGCTACGCACACAACTAGGAACAAGAGTATTAAACCATATCTTAGCATCACCCTTTAATGAGAAAGGAAACAACTTAAGAATATAGTGGTAGCGAATTTTTTCCTTGTGAGCAAATAGGGTGGCTATATCATTTAATTTAGTAAGATGTCCCACAACGGTTTGGGTCTCATAACCACGAAAAGGATCAGATTCAACAAAACTAATTAACTGAGATCGACAGAGAACGCATAATCCTTATCAATAATAAAGATAGGTGAAGTAGCAAACTTAGGATCATACTTCATTCTAGCATTCAAAGATTTTTCTTTCAGCTTGCACAGTAATTTCTTAAGATCATCTCTATCACTACAAGCAAGAAATTCCCTAGATATCTCTCCATCCATAATATAACCCTCAGGTATCTTAGGCAATTCATATCTAGGAGAGCTACATTGAATGGGTGTTTCATGATTTTTAGTTTCAGAAATTTCATCAGTTTCAACATTCTCAAATTCTTTAGCTTAAGCAAGTTGTTCATCAAGAAATTCACCTAGTGGTAGTAACATCAAGCAAAGTACTAGCATCATCAGTAGCATCATTCATAGCATAAGTGGCATCATCAATTACTTGCAACATATTAGAATTTATAGCAGGTGGTGGTGTCACAAGCTTACTTAAAATAGAAGGTGAATCATGTGTAGAGCTAGATAACAGTTCCTTACCTCCCCTCGTCCTAGAGGGAACGATCCTGGTTCTATCATCCTTAAGATTCTTCATAGTGATCAACAGATATAAATCCCAAGTGACTCAGCAAATAGAGCTATGATCCCCGGCAACGGCGCCAGAAAAAAAGGTCTTGATAACCCACAAGTATAGGGGATCACAACCGTTTTTGAGGGTAGAGTATTCAACCCAAATTTATTGATTCGACATAAGGGGAGCCAAAGAATATTTGCAAGTATTAGCAGTTGACTTGTCAATTCAACCACACCCGGAGACTAAATATATGCAGCAGAGTGATCGGTAGCATAGTAATATGGTAGTTTGATGGTAGTAGCTTTGGTAGCAACAGTAATGGTACAGTAACATTAGTAGTTTTGTAGCAATTGTGACAGTAGCAACATCAAAAGTAGTAACTTAGCAGAAACAATATGTGAAAAGCTCCTAGGCATTGGATCGGTGATTATGTTGGATAACATTCATCATGTAATAGTTATAACCTAGGTCAACCCAGAACTAGCTCCATTTCATCAACGTAATGTAGGCATGTATTCAGTATATAGTCATACGTGCTTGCGATAAGAATTTGCATGACATCTTTTGTCCTACCCTCCTGTGGCGGCGGGGTCCATAAGAAAACTAAGGGATATTAAGGCCTCCTTTTAATAGAGAATCGGAAGAAAGCATTAACACATAGTGAACACATGAATTCCTCAAACTTTGGTAATCACCGGAAAGAATCCCAATATTGTCACCTTGGGGTATGCGGATCATAACACGTAGTAGGTGCACACAACTTGCAAGATAGGATTAAGAACACAAATATAATGGTGAAAACATAAACGGTTCAGATATGAAATAATTGCACTCGGGCCCTGTGACAAGCATTAAGCATAGCAACGTCATACCAACATCAATCTCAGAACATAGTGGATACTAGGGATCAAGCCCTAACAAAACTAACTCGATTACATGACAAATCTCATCCAACCCATCACCGTCCAACAAGACTACAAAGGAATTACTCACTCTCGGTGGTGAGCATCATGAAATTGGTGATGGAGGATGGTCGTTGATGACGATGACGAAAGATCCCCCTCTGCGGAGCCCCAAACTGACTCTAGATCTGGCCCCCCGATGAAGAACAGGAGGTGGCGGCAGCTCCGTATCGTAAAACGCGATGAAACTTTCTCTCTTATTTTTTTCCTTAGGAAATAGGAATTTATAGGCTTGAGATTAGGGTCAGCGAAGCTACATGGGCCCCACGAGCCAGCAGGGCATGCCCAGGGGGGTGGGCGCGCCCTGGTGCCTCATGGGCAACAGGGGGCCCCTCCAGTGGGTCTTTGCTCCAGTATTTTTTATTTATTCCATGAAGTTTCGTCCAATTCCGAGAACTTTTATTTTTACAGAAAAAACAACACCATGGTAGTTCTGCTAAAAATAGCATCAGTCCGGGCTAGTTTCATTCAAATCATGCAAATTAGAGTCCAAAACAAGAGCAAAAGTGTTTGGAAAAGTAGATACGATAGAGACGTATCAGTCACCAACATAACACATATAAAATCAATGAAAGGTAACTTAAAGAAACAGGGAAAGGAACTTGACGAACTTCCCGTGTGTCCTCAAGAGCATTTTAGATACTATAAGAAACACAATCGGCTTGTTCTTAGCATACATAAGGATTGGGACACTTGTTTCATTCTATTACCTTTTGTTATTATTTATCTTGTTAGAAATTATCAAGCTATCAAACAACCTATGAAACTATCTTTACATCATTTATAGTGAAACCTTGCTGAAAACTACTTGTAAATTCCTTCTGCTCCTCGTTGGGTTGGACAATCTTACTTGTCAAAAAGGCTATGATAGATCTCCTATACTTGTGGGTCATCATGTGTCACACCCACAATGTGGCTATATCTCCCACGTGTCGGGGCATGACTTAGAGGCATAGCCGCATGGTAGGCTTGTCGCAAGAGGGGTAATCTTCACACATCCCATGTACTGAATAAGAAAGGTATAAATAGTTGGCTTACAATCGCCACTTCACACAAATACAAGTTAAACATACATCATCCAGAATACAATCAAGGTCCGACTATGGAACCAAAATAAAAGAAGACACCCCCAAATGCTAGATCCCCGATCGTCCCAACTGGGCACCACTACTGATCAACTGGAAAAGACAAATAACAACAATCAAGATCTTCATTGAGCTCCCACTTGAGCGCGATTGCATCCTCTGCACTGGTATCATCGGCACCTGCAACTGTTTGGGAGTATCTGTGAGCCATGAGGACTCAATAATCTCACACCCGCGAGATCAAGACTATTTAAGCTTATGGGTAGGAAAGGGTGGTGAGGTGGAGCTGCAGCAAGCACTAAGCAGATATGGTGGCTAACATACGCAAATAAGAGCGAGAAGAGAAGCAACGCAACGGTCGTGAACTAGAAGTGATCAAGAAGTGATCCTAAAACTACTTATGCACAAACATAACCCAAGAACCGTCTTCACTTCCCGGACTCCACCGGAAAGAGACCATCATGGCTACACACGCGGTTGATTCATTTTAATTAAGTTAAGTGTCAAGTTCTCTACAATCGGATATTAACAAATTCCCATCTGCCCATAACCACGGGCATGGCTTTCGAAAGTTTAAAACCCTGCAAGGGTGTCCCAACTAGCCCATCACAAGCTCTCGCAGTCAATGAAGGATATTCCTTCTCCCAGGAAGACCCGATCAGACTCGGAATCCCGGCTACAAGACATTTCGACAATGGTAAAACAAGACCAGCAAAGCCACCCGAACGTGCCGGCAAATCCCGATAGGAGCTGCAAATATCTCGTTCTCATGGAACACCGGATGGGCAAGACGTCGGGTTGGCATAGACCCTGGTTGCCCAGGGGGCGCCGGACATCGCCCAGTTCGGACCAACACTTAGAGAAGCACTGGCCCGGGGGGTTAAAATAAAGATGACCCTTGGGCTCCGGAAACCCAAGGGGAAAGGGCTTAGGTTGTTAGGAAAATATAAAACCAAGGTCGGGCCTTGCTGGAGGAGTTTTATTCAAAGCAAACTGTCAAGGGGTTCCCATAACACCCAACCGCGTAAGGAACGCAAAATCAAGGAACATAACACCGGTATGACGGAAACTAGGGCGGCAAGAGTGGAACAAAACACCAGGCATAAGGCCGAGCCTTCCACTCTTTACCAAGTATATAGATGCATTAATTAAATAAGAGATATAATAATGGTATCCCAACATATCCATGTTCCAACATGGAACAAACTTCAACTTCACCTACAACTAGCAACGCTATAAGAGGGGCTGAGCAAAGCGGTAACATAGCCAAACAACGGTTTGCTCGGAAAAGGTGGGTAGAGGCTTGACATGGCAATATGGGAGGCATGATATAGCAAGTGGTAGGCATCGCGGCATAGCAATAGAGCGATCAACTAGCAAGAAAATATAGAAGTGATTTCGAGGGTATGGTCATCTTGCCTGAGATCCCGCAAGGAAGAAGAGCGAGACCATGAAGAAGACAAACGGACGTAGTCGAACGAATCCTCACAACTCCGGAATGAAACCAAAGCTAACGCGAGAAGCAACCTGGAAAGAAGCTAGCAACATAGTAAACAATCATCACATAAGCATGGCACGATGCGCAAACAAGCAGACTAAGGCATAGCCTAGTGGTGGGAAGGGGTTGATGCCTTCCCACCCACCCAGGTTCAAGGCATGGTACTTGCAGTTTGGGTTTGTTGCACCAATTATACTGTATGGGGTTCCCTTACAGTCTTTCGGTCAAAAAAACCGATGCGCAATAAAGTATGATGCATGTCCGGTTTAATGAGGCATGGCATGGCAAAGTGCACAAACAACACTACAAGTTAAGTGGAGCTCAATATGCATCGGGATGCATATTGACAAAACACCACATTCCATTATTTATTTTCACTCCCGATTACGTACTCAACAAAATTAAATGTTGGTTAACATGGCAAGAGGTGAAACATGAGTAAAATACACAGCTAGGCATTTTAAATGAGGCCGGAAACATCAAACAACAATTCCGGTAAATCCTCATATGCATTTAGCAATTGAAGCAAGCAACAATTTAAACATTCTTGAAGTTCTTATCATGATGCGGATGACATATGCAAGTTTATGCAATTTTAAAGAAAAATGTTGATAAGAGCATTATGAAGCATTTGTCATCGTGGCGGAAACGAAAGGGGTGCCACGGCAACGAATCCGAAAATGATGCCACGGCAACATTCCGATGATCCGGTAGCTCACAGGGATACCGGTGCAAAAGGAAGTGGGTGTGAGTCTGTCATGCAAGATGATGGGGAGCTCCCGGATACCGGGTTCCCACATGTCGACGGCAAGGCAATGAGGAACTTGCAAAGAACAAATCATACACGGTGCAACCACGATCATCTCATATATCACATGCATTCGTAAACGGGCGGTCGTCTCGGGGTTATACCTTCGAAGCGTGCAAACGGGACTGTTCTCGTTCGATGCAAAGTAGAGGAAGTAGACGTCCTCGGGACATTCGTAGTGGAAGTAGTCATTCTCGCTTCGTAGTTGTACACACCCCGTAGGTGTTCGGGGTCACAACGAGGAACTTGACGTCCACGGGGTCTTCATCGATGGTTGTGGTACATGTTCTGTAGACGTTCGGGCGGTGGTAGTGGTACACATTTTGAAGGTGAACTTGACGAATATGTATTTCTTTGGGGTTGTCGTGGTACTAAGGGTCTTCAGACTTGACGGATCTGAGGGCTTCGAGGTTCACCGTTGAACTTGACGAAACCCACGGCGACGGAGAGGTATGCGTCGGCTGTAGTCATTCGGGCAAAGAGCGTCGTCAAACTTGGCGGGCATCGTGTAGTCATACATCTCGATGGTACTCATTCACGTTCGTATTGGTACTTGTCATCGAGGGACTTGGTGCATCCAAGATCTTCGGACTCACGGTACTTGACGCTTGAGGTTCCAAATCCGGTTTCGAATGCGTCCACGCAAGACATCACAGTTGGAAAGAGGCAACCACTTGGCGCTATTTTGGTCATCGTGTGAGGGTGCTCCTGACGCTCGCGGACGGCGTGTGGAGGTGCAGGAAGGACGCGACGGAGTCGTTCTTGACCTGCCGGTCAAAACGAGGGGCCGACAAAGCTGGAAGAAGGCAGCGGCCATGGCAGGGCTCGAGCTCCTGCTGCTGGTCGGGACGAGGGATGGCGAGGCGACGAAGGTGCACAGCGGGGCTTGACGGATCCGAATGGGGGCGGCTCTAGACGGCACAGGAACGGCCGGACCGGGGAAATGGCGGCACGAACGGAGCTTGGGGCGGCTCGATGTTGTGGGACTTGGTGCGACGGAGGGGCATGAAGGCATGGTGGCAGCCTGATGCAATTCCAGCGAGGAACTTCATAGGAACGGCAGGGCGAGGCTCCAAGCGGCGGAGGGCGCGGCAAGGAGACGGGCGTCCATGAGGGACCTCCTGTCCAAGGCGCAGCGGCGGGAGCTCCGTCTTGGGTAGTCGGGGACGAGGTGCAGGAGAGGAAGGCGGGAGGCGAGCCGCGCGTGAGGGATATGGACGGCGACCGGTGCAGCGCGACGGTGGCGCACAACGGCAAGGCTGCGTCACAGGGAACGAGAGGGAGATGGGAGGTTTGGTCGTGGGTTCCCTGGCGGCGTGAGGAGGGAGACGAGGGAAGGGATCGAGGGAGAGAGAGGTTTCGGGTGCGGGCGCTGTGGAGATCAAGAGGAGGCGGCGGGGTGGAGACGAGGGAAGGGAGAGATCGCACGGGCTAGGGTTAGAAAGTTTAGGTGGGCTTTGGGCAGGGAAGGCTGGCGGCTGGGCCTTGGAGGCTGCGGGGGGCCTAGGGGAGGTTGGTCCGGTGCAGGAGGTAGGTAGGCCCAGCTGAGCTGGCTTCTCTCCTCTCTCTCTCTTTCTCATTTCTCTTTATTTGCCAAAAACAGCAAATAGCAAAGAAAGAAATAAGAGAAAGAAATGGTTGGAGAAGGAATTTGGGCATGGGGAGAATTTTCATGGACTTGTAAAAATGTGCTCGTTCCGAGAAAATAGAAAAGACCAAGATTGAAAGATGTAAATTCAAACTCATTTGAATTTAATTCAAATGGGTTTGAACTAGGACGAGGTTTTAGGAGTAACCAAAAATGTTGATAATTTTGGTAGAGCTCCGGAAAGTGGTAAAAGAATTATTGGCAAGGCTAGAGTCAAAGCTTTAAGAAGAAAGGCCAAGGGATTTAATATGCAAGTGGGTTCATGGGTGATTCGAAAACAATGGAATATTTTATAATATCTCCCTAAATATCGGGAGGGTATGTTATAAAGAGAAGTCATTCTTCCCTTGATTTAAATGGAACGAAGATCCACACAATTTATTTAGTTGAGATGCAAAAGAATTATGGCATGATGACATGATGCAATGCAAAAATAAATAGAGCAAGCGAAAATGAAACACACGACGAAACCCGGAAAACATAGAAGGCATCTGAAGCTCCGGTCTTGGGGCGTCACAACACTCCACCACTACAAGAGGATCTCGTCCCAAGATCTAGGATGGCACCAGAGGGAAGCGGAAGAGAAAGAGGTAAAACAAAGTTGCTTCTTTGACAAACGAGTGGAACCAAAGAACCTTGCGAGGTTGAACAAATTGAAAGAAAGAATACAACGAAGATGACCAAAGTTGAAAACACTCTGTTAGAAAAGAGGAACAAGGAACCTTACTAGAGCCTTGTAGGTTGAAAGACATAAGAAAAGGATTGCAATGGACAAGAAGTACATGCAAGAACTCCGGTAGAACGAGATGCACAAGAAACGATAAAGATCAATTACGACAACACTCCGATTGGAAATGGAAGGCAATAATATGAACTTGGCAAAATGAAAATACTTGGATGAGAGTCTGGTTAGAAGAGGAAAGATAGACACAACACTCCGGTTAAACAAGATAGAGAAAGGCTAAGAATGATATAATTTGGGTAGCACTCCGACTGTAAATGGAAGGAATTGAACATGAATTTGACAAGATGAGAGGATACTTGATGAGATCAACAACACACTGCCTCCAGAACGAAAGAATAGAAGTTGGATCATTGGAAAGGAAAGAATTTAGAATAAAATGACAACTTCTACCACAAATGAGCTTGGAAAGGCATCCTTAGGAGAACGGTCAAACGGAGTTGTTGGAAAACCAACAACGAAAAGAGTAAGCTTGTTGTGGGCTTATGGAAAACATCTCAAAACTATGAGGTGAAATTCTTCCACTACAGACACAACAGATTGGATTGATATCAACAAGTAGATGAGAAGCTTATTTCACTGTGATAGGAAGGAGAAGATTGGATCATTGATGTAACACCCCGAATATGACTTTCCCAATATGTATTCCAAATCTTGCCGTTTCCGGCGTTAAGTTATTTTATTTTCTCGGGTTCGGGTTTTTTTGTCTCCGTGTGTGTTGTTGTTGTCATACATCTCATATCATGTCATCATGTGCATTGCATTTGCATACGTATTCATCTCATGCATTCGAGCATTTTCCCCGTTGTCCGTTTTGCATTCCGGCGCTTCGTTCTCCTCCGGTGGTCATTTCTACCTTTCTTTTGTGTGTGGGGTTTAAACATTTCCGGATTGGATCGAGACTTGCAAAGCGGCCTTTGTTTATTACCGGTAGACCGCCTGTCAAGTTTTGTATCATTTGGACTTCGTTTGATACTCCAACGGTTAACCGAGGGACCGAAAAGGCCTCGTGTGTGTTGCAGCCCAACACCCCTCCAATTTGGCCCCAAACCCACCTAAACCCTCTCCATCATCTAGAGCGTTCGATCACGATCGCGTGTCCGAAAACCGCACCTCATTTGGACTCTCCTAGCTCCCTCTACCTATAAATAGGCATCTCCCCCGAAATTTCGGATTAAACCCTAGATCCCTCTTCCCTCCGCGCGGCCGGACGTGTCCGTCTGCCGCCGGACGAAAAATCCCGCCGCCGCCGCCACGTGGCATCACGTCATTCGCCCGCGCCCGGTCCCCAGATCGCCGCGCCGCCCGGGCCCGGGAAGCCCATCGCCGGCCCCCGAGGCCCATCGGGTCGCGCGCCACCGGCCGCTTCGTCGCCCGCGCCACGCCGCCTTCTTCTGCCGTCTCCGCCGCCAAGACCGTCTTGGCTCGCTCCTCCGACGCCGCCCCGGACCGCCGCCTCTTCCGGCGCCACCCTCGCTGCCCGCCGACGCCGGCAAGCTCCGGCCTGGCGACCTCCTCGACTCCGGCCGCCTGCTCCGGCGAGAGCACCGGCCGGCCATCCTCGGGCGACGTGAGAGCTACAGTGCATCGGGCCGGATCTAGATCTGTTTTCAACTCGGTTGACTTTTATTCCCGGAACCCTAGCTCATATGCTCATGTTCATAGCATCGTAACTTTGCATCCGTAACTCCGTTTTTGGCATATAGCATATCAAAATGTTCATCTCAAAGAGTACATCATTTCATTCCATTGCATCATTTTCATTTGAGTTAATCTTGATGCCGAAATGATGTTAGAAGAGGGCTACTTGAGATAATTGTCAGATCTGCCGCTCCATTTAGATATTTGTCATTTTTGCCATGATTATTGTGTGCTTGATATGCCCATGAGTTCTACATATGTTTTGTTAAGGGTTTTGCCATCTTTCCAGAGGTGCAACCCATGTATTTTTGTGATGTGTGGGGTGTCTAGCACAAGCTTGCAAAGTGAGACACTTGGTAATGCTGATTTCAGGGACTTAGCATTTCCACCAAGTCCTTGAGCTGTTTATTTCATATGGTCATATGTTCATGTTGTTTCCGAGTGATCCGTGCCTCTTTTGAGGATGATCAGTAAGTATGTTTTGTTAATCTTGTAGTACTCTATCCATCCATGTCTTTGTTTGCAATTATGGAGCACCCTAGCTTGAGTCAATCGAGCTCTACTTTTGCTACTTCGTGAATCTGGGCAGATTGTCTACTTGTTAGCGATTTTGTCGATGATGTTGTAGTTGATCTGTGCATGCTATGCTATTGTTCTTGCCATGTCTAGCTTGAATTTTGTGTATTCTTCATGGGTGTATGCTTAGATTATCATGACTTGCTCCGTAGTGAGTGCATCGAGCTCGTAAACATGCCTACTTGATATCTGTTTTCAGCATGCTCCAGTTTTCGCTAAGTCTGAGAACTGATTATGTTTTTTCCATGTTCACATGCTTGCAATTGTATTTTCTGATCCCTTTTGGCTCAAGGTCAGTAAGGGACTTTTGTTAAGCTCTTTGAGTAGCTCCATTCCATGCTTTACTTTGCCATGTTCAGGTCCTGTAGCATGTAGTTTTGTTGCTCCGAAGTGTGCTACCTGATCTGAGATTCCAGACAAGTGTTAATTTCACAAAGTCTGAAATCTGTTTACCATATGCATTTTTGCCATGCTTGTTTGAACCTGTTAATGGATGAATTGGTCGTAGCTCAGTGCTAGACTTTTGTTAAGCATCTTGCATGCATCCCTGCCATGTATTTTGTTGCCATGTTTGGGTGCTATAGCTTGTTCATCTCGTTACATTTAGATGGCTACTTGCTGTAAATCGCAGACCGGTGTCATATTTGAATTGCTTGCCATTTCCAAACTGCAACTCCGATTCCGACGTTCTTTATATTATTTTCAAGCGATTTCATCTCATCTTTCCAGTGACTCACTTGGATTCCTAAGTTGAGGCCAGGTTCATGCATTCCTTGTCAAATCTTGCATATGCATCCCGCATCGCATCCCGCATAGCATATCATCTTTGCATCATATCGTTTGAGCCTTGCACGTGGTTGATTGTGCCCTTGTTGCTTGTTTGTCTTGTTTGGGTAGAGCCGGGAGACGAGTTCGCTAACGAGGAGCCCGTTGAGTTTGCTTTCGAGGATCCAGTCAACTCTGACAACTTTGCAGGAAAGATGATCATACCCTCGAAATCACTACTATCTTTGCTTTGCTAGATGCTCGCTCTTTTGCTATGCCAATGCTACGATGCCTACCACTTGCTTTCAAGCCTCCCAAATTGCCATGTCAAACCTCTAACCCACCGTGTCCTAGCAAACCGTTGATTGGCTATGTTACCGCTTTGCTCAGCCCCTCTTATAGCATTGCTAGTTGCAGGTGAAGATTGGAGGCCGTTCCTTGTTGGAACATTATTTACTTGTTGGGATATCATTATATTATCTTATTATCTTAATGCATCTATACACTTGGTAAAGGGTGGAAGGCTCGGCCTCTCGCCTAGTGTTTTGTTCCACTCTTGCCACCTTAGTTTCCGTCATATCGGTGTTATGTTCCCGGATTTTGCGTTCCTTACGTGGTTGGGTTATAATGGGAACCCCTTGATAGTTTGCCTTGATTAAAGCTTTTCCAGCAATGACCAACCTTGGTTTTACCATTTGCCACCTAGCCTCTTTTTCCCTTGGGTTTCCGGAGCCCGAGGGTCATCTTATTTTAAACCCCCCGGGCCAGTGCTCCTCTGAGTGTTGGTCCAAACCAGGCAGCCTGCGGGGACACCTCGGGGAAACTCGAGGGTTGGTTTTACTCGTAGCTTGACCTATCTGAGTGTGCCCTGAGTACGAGATATGTGCAGCTCCTATCGGGATTTGTCGGCACATTCGGGCGGTGTTGCTGGTCTTGTTTTAACTTGTCGAAGTGTCTTGAAGAACCGACATAACGAGTCTGATCGGAACGTCTTGGGAGGAGGTCTATTCCTTCGTTGACCGTGAGAGCTTGTCATGGGCTAAGTTGGGACTCCCCTGCAGGGATTTGAACTTTCAAAAGCCGTGCCCGCGGTTATGGGCAAATGGAAATTTGTTAATGTCCGGTTGTAGATAACTTGAACCTTAATTTAATTAAAATGAATCAACTGAGTGTGTTACCGTGATGGCCTCTTCTCGGCGGAGTCCGGGAAGTGGACACGGTGTTGGAGTAATGTTTGCGCAGGTTGCTCTCTAGTTTCTCGCTCGCGCTTTGCCTCCTCTTCTCGCTCTCTTTTGCGAACAGGTTAGCCACCATATATGCTAGACGCTTGCTGCAGCTCCACATATTTACCTTGCCTTACCTATCAGCTTAAATAGTCTTGATCGCGAGGGTGCGAGATTGTTGAGTCCCTGTGGCTCACAGTTTACTGTTACACCAGGTGCAGGCCCTGATGATTCCGCTCCAGGTGACGCGCTCGAGCTCAAGTGGTAGTTCGACGAGGACTCTCAACGTTACTATGTTTCCTTTCCTGATGATCAGTAGTGGTGCCCAGTTGGGGGTGATCGGGACCGTGTCGCATGTTGGGTTATCTTTTATTTTGGCGCCGTAGTCAGGCCATGAGTGTTTGGGTGATGTAATGTTATTTATGTACTTGATTGACGTGGCGAGTGTAAGCCAACTATGTTATCTCCCCTTTTATTATCTATATTACATGGGATGTTGTGAAGATTGCCTAACTTGCGACATATGCCTTCAATGCGATTATGCCTCTAAGTCGTGCCTCGACACGTGGGAGATATAGTCGCATCGAGGGTGTTAAAAGTTGGTAATCAGGGCCTTCCCCGACCTTAGGAGCCCCATTGCTTGATCGTTTTTAGCGGCCGAGTTGTGTCTAGAAAAATGTTTTGAGTCATTTAGGAATAATATATCGGAGAGTTTAGGAATTCTTTTTACTTCCCAGTCTCCTCATCGCTCTGGTAAGGCATCCTGACGTAGAGTTTTGACTCTTCTCTTCTCAAATTTCACTAAAAAAAATTTAGGATCACGCGGGTATCTTGGAGTCGTTCCGATGGCTTTTTGACGAGAACATTGTCTTGGTGCCTCCTGTCAGGGGTTTTGTGGAGGTGTCCCGGGGAGTTGAGCTCTGAGGTGGTGTCGTCATAATTTTATCGTTGCAGTTCTGGAATACCTGAGTTTAGTACGCCGACATCGAAAATCTCTTTTATGCAGTTCGTTGGTGAGATAACCTCGACGCCACCCAGTACTGGGGCGGGAGTTCGGGAGTATCGCCATAACTTGTATAACGGATGCTTTTCGAAGGTTGAGGTAGATGGTTTCCAAAGTTTTCTCGGTCATGTGTTGAAGGATGGATACAGCTGGATGTAGGATTTGCTAGTTTGGGTGAGATATTATGCTTCCCCTGTATCCCCAACACCTGATTGCATAACCGGAAAGGTTCGGGAGTTTCATAGGTGGGAATTCTAGTAGCTCTAGTTCTTCTTCCACGGATATTGGTTTGAGATTGGGATTTCTTACCGAGTATTCGTTCTTGATCCATACCTTGTCGATTTATTTCTCTACCTTAATTCTACGTGGCTTCTCAATTTATGGATATGTGACCATTTCAAGAGGAATGCATTCATTCATTTTGTTCGGATGGGAAGACTATTTGTTGCAATTTTCATTCCGTTGGATTCAGCTTCAATATTTGTCTATTAATGTGCTGATGGATGTCAACCTCTTCAGGATGACTCCTCCAACGCGCACGACTCCGAATCCTGATCCGCCACCACCTCCACCTCCTCCGGAGGCATAGCAAGCTGTGATGGCCGCAACCAATGCAAAAACACAGTTGATCATGCAAATTCTTCAAGAGCGCAATCAAGGCAACCAAGGGAACCAAGGCAACAATCAGAATCACTTTGCTACACTCAACCAGTTCCTTGTTAATGGGCAAAAGACTTTCAGCAATTGTGTTGAGGCAACCGATGCTGACGATTGGCTTGTGGATCTGTGCAAGCATTTCGAGTGCAGTAACGTCAGGCCTGAGGACTTTGTCAAGTTCGCTTCCTTCCAACTCAAAGATCAAGCTGTAGAATGGTTCCAGCAGTACAAGGATTCCAGAGGTGGTCGTGTTATCACTTGGGATGAATTCCGTCAAGATTTCCGAGCTCTCCATATCCCTCAGAGCGTGGTTGAAAGCAAGCATGAGGAATTCCGCAACCTGAAGCAAGGCTCTTTGTCTGTCTATGACTACAGCAAGTTGTTCCAGAAGCCCGCCCGCTTCGCTAAGCAGGATGTCCCTGATGAGAAGAGCATGATATACCAATTCAGGGGTGGTCTCAGAGAAGAAATTCAGCTAGCTCTTGTCCTCTTTGAGCCCTTGAGGTACGATGAGTTCTATAACATGGCATTGAAGCAAGAGGCTGCTCAATTGAGGTGTGATGCTTCCAAGAAGCGAGTCAGAGATGCTACTCCTCCTTCCTCTACTCAAGTGACCAAGCAGTAGAAGTATTGGCTTCCTCCTCCTCCGTTCCGTCAGCCGTATCAGCAGAAGAGCAAAGGTGGCATTGGTTCTTCCCACCCACCCAACCCTGGCTTTCAGAACAAGACTTCGTCTCAAGCTCCAAGATCGAGTGCTCCGTATCACCGTCCGCTTTCAGAGGTCACGTGCAACAAGTGCCAACAGAAGGGTCACTATGCCAACAAGTGCTTCAACCAGAGGCGTTTTCCTCCTCCTCCTGTCAGATCGGCAAGTACAGCTATGGTCAAGCATAACCCCAAGCACGCTAAGGTCAATTTGATGAATGCAGCTCAGGCAGAGGACTCGTCAGATGTCATCATGGGTAACCTTCCTGTTAACAATATTCCCGCAAGAGTTCTTTTTGACACTGGTGCATCGCATTGTTTCATGTCAAAGCCATTTTTCACCAAGCATGAGTTCGTTTCGTCTCATTTGGGTAAACAAATGGATATCGTTTCTCCTGGCAAACGTTTGAGTGCAAGTCTGGAGGTGCCAGATGTTACTATCACCTTGGGCGACTACAAGTTCCTTTCTTCCCCAATGGTTCTTGGTAACTCGGATATCGATCTTATTCTCGGAATAGATTGGCTTTCTAAGCACAAGGCTCAGCTTGATTGTGCTGCAAGGCAGATTCAATTGACTCATTCGTCTGAGGATGTAATTGTCTTTGTCGCTCGTGATGATACCATCCGTCTATTTTCTCTCAATGAGAAGGGTGAACTGGATGCCATCTCGCGAATTCCAGTCGTTTGCGAATATCAAGACGTCTTTCCAGAAGAGCTTCCAGGAATGCCTCCGCACCGGCCAGTTGAATTCGTTATTATCTTGAGCCTGGCACGGAACCAGTGTGCAAGCGTCCTTACAAGCTCGGACCTGAAGAGTTGAAGGAGCTGAAGAAGCAACTCGATATTCAAGAGAGAATGGGTCTCATCCAGCCAAGTTCTTCTCCGTGGGGTTGTGGTGTTCTTTTTGTGAAGAAGAAGGATGGAACGGACCGACTTTGTGTTGATTACCGTCCATTGAACAAGAAGACCATCAAGAACAAATATCCACTTCCCAACATCAACGAGCTGTTTGAACAACTCAAAGGTGCCCAAGTATTCTCCAAGCTTGATCTCCGTATGGGTTATCATCAGATTCGAATCCCTGAGCAAGATATTCCCAAGACGGCCTTCAGGACAAGCTATGGTTCATACGAATACACTGTCATGTCTTTTGGTCTCGCCAACGCTCCTCCGACTTTCTCTTGCATGATGAACTTCATCTTCAACGCCTACACCAATGACTTTGTTTTGGTCTATCTCGACGACATTCTGGTTTTCTCGAAGAACAAGGAAGATCATGCCAAGCACTTGCGTTTGGTACTCGATAAGCTTAGGGAACACCAGTTCTACGCCAAGTTCTCCAAGTGCGAATTTTGGCTCGATGAGGTTCTTTATCTTGGTCATATCATCTCTGCCAAGGGCATTGCCGTGAATCCTGAGAAGGTGTCTGCAATTGTGAATTGGGAACCTCCTTAGAATGTGAAGCAACTCTGTAGCTTCCTCGGTCTCGCAAGCTACTGTCGAAGATTCGTTGAAAACTTTTCTAAGATCGCGAAGCCTCTCTCAAATCTTCTCCAGAAGCACGTCAAGTACGTTTGGTCTCCGGAGTGTGACATTGCTTTCAACACTTTGAAAGAGAAATTGATCATTGATCCAGTTCTGACTCCGCCTGATGAATCCAAGCCGTACGAGGTCTTTTGTGATGCCTCTCTCCAAGGTCTTGGCGCAGTGTTGATGCAAGAGAAGAAAGTTGTTGCTTATACCTCTCGCCAGTTGAAGCCCAATGAGAAGAACTAACCCACTCATGATCTCGAGTTGGCGGCAGTTGTGCATGCTCTTTTGACTTGGAGACATCTCTTATTGGGAAGAAAAGTGGACATTTTCACTGATCACAAGAGTCTCAAATACATCTTCACTCAGCCTAATCTCAACCTCAGGCAAACTCGATGGGTCGAAATGATTCAAGAGTATAATCCGAGTATCGAGTATACTCCAGGCAAGGCCAATGTGATTGCTGACGCATTGAGCAGAAAGGCTTATTGCAACAGTCTGATTCTCAAGCCTTATCAACCCGAGCTTTGTGAAGCTTTCCGCAAACTTAATCTGCAAGTTGTTCCTCAAGGTTTCCTCGCCAACCTTCAAGCCTCTCCTACCTTGGAAGATCAGATTCGCCAAGCCCAGCTTCTTGATGCTATGGTGAAAAAGGTGAAGATTGGGATTGCCAAGAGTCAACCCAAGTACAAGTGCTACCGCCTTGATGACAAGGACACTCTCTTCTTTGAGGATCGTATTGTTGTACTCAAAGGTGACCTACGTAAAGTGATCATGAACGAGGCTCACAATTCTCTCCTCTCCATCCACCCTGGGAGCACGAAGATGTATCAGGACCTCAAGCAGGCCTATTGGTGGACTCGAATGAAGCGCGAGATTGCTCAATTCGTGAATGAATGTGATGTCTGCAGAAGAGTGAAGGCGGAACACCAAAGGCCAGCTGGTCTCCTCCAACCTCTTGCCATTCCAGAATGAAAGTTTGACCACATTAAAATGGACTTCGTGATTGGGTTTCCAAAGTCCAAGCGTGGCAATGATGCTATATTCATTGTCATCGACAAACTCACCAAAGTGGCTCACTTTCTGCCTATCAAAGAGTCAATCACTGCTGCTCAATTGGCGGAACTCTACACCTCTCGGATTGTCTCTCTGCACGATATTCCACAAGTGATCTCTTCAGACCGTGGCAGCATCTTTACCTCCAAGTTTTGGGATTCTTTTCAGAAGGCCATGGGCACCAACATCCGCTTCAGCACAGCTTTCCATCCGCAAACTAGCGGTCAAGTCGAGCGTGTCAACCAGATTCTTGAAGATATGCTCAGGGCTTGTGTGATCTCCTTCGGCATGAAGTGGGAGGATTGTCTTCCTTATGCTGAATTCTCCTACAACAACAGTTTTCAAGAAAGTTCGGGTAAGGCCCCATTTGAAATTCTGTATGGCAGGAAGTGCCGTACCCCTCTCAACTGGTCCGAAACTGGTGAATGTCAGCTTTTGGGAAATGACTTAATCACAGAGGCAGAGGAGATGTGCAAAGTCATTCGTGATAACCTCAAAGCAGCCCAATCCCGCCAGAAGAGCTACTATGATAGTAAGCACCATGATTTGGCTTTCGAGATCGGAGATCATGTTTACCTCCGCGTCTCTCCTATGAAAGGTACTCGTTGCTTCGGTATCAAATGGAAGCTTGCCCCAGATACGTGGGACCTTTCAAGATTGTCAGCAAGAGAGGCGATCTCGCCTATCAACTCGAGCTTCCTTCAAACTTTGCAAATGTTCATGACGTGTTCCATGTCTCTCAGCTTCGAAAGTGCTTCAAGACGCCTGACCGCACCGTCAACTTCGAGGACATTGAGCTCCAAGAAGATCTCTCCTATCGCGAGCACCCAGTTGCTATTCTTGAAGAGACTGAACGCAAGACTCGCAACAAGTAAATCAAATTTCTCAAAGTCGAGTGGTCACACCATTCCGACCATGAAGCTACCTAGGAACGCGAGGATCACCTCCGTTCTGAGTACCCGGCGTTCTTTCAGTCCTAGATCTCGGGACGAGATCCTATCGTAGTGGTGGAGTGTTGTAACACCCCGGATATGACTTTCCCAATATGTATTCCAACTCTTGCCGTTTCCGGCGTTAAGTTATTTTATTTTCTCGGGTTCGGGTTTTTTTGTCTCCGTGTGTGTTGTCATTGTCATACATCTCATATCATGTCATCATGTGCATTGCATTTGCATACGTGTTCATCTCATGCATTCGAGCATTTTCCCCGTTGTCCGTTTTGCACTCCGGTGCTTCGTTCTCCTCCGGTGGTCATTTCTACCTTTCTTTTGTGTGTGGGGTTTAAACATTTCTGGATTGGACCAAGACTTGCCAAGCGGCCTTGGTTTACTACCGGTAGACCGCCTGTCAAGTTTCGTATCATTTGGACTTCGTTTGATACTCCAACGGTTAACCGAGGGACCGAAAAGGCCTGGTGTGTGTTGCAGCCCAACACCCCTCCAATTTGGCCCCAAACCCACCTAAACCCTCTCCATCATCTAGAGCGTTCGATCACGATCGCGTGGCCAACAACCGCACCTCATTTGGACTCTCCTAGCTCCCTCTACCTATAAATAGGCATCTCCCCCGAAATTTCGGATTAAACCCTAGATCCCTCTTCCCTCCGCGCGGCCGGACGTGTCCGCCTGCCGCCGGACGAAAAATCCCGCCGCCGCCGCCACGTGGCATCACGCCATTCGCCTGCGCCCGGTCCCCAGATCACCGCGCCGCCCGGGCCCGGGAAGCCATCGTCGGCCCCCAAGGCCCATCCGGGTCGCGCGCCACCGGCCGCTTCGTCGCCCGCGCCCCGCCGCCTCCTTCTGCCGTCTCCGCCGCCAAGACCGTCGCCGGCCGCCGTCGACCTCGCTGCCTCTTCGCCGGCAGGCTCCGGGAAGCCACCGCCGCCTCGGCTCGCTCCTCCGACGCCGCCCCGGACCGCCGCCTCCTCCGGCGCCACCCTCGCCGCCCGCCGACGCCGGCAAGCTCCGGCCTGGCGACCTCCTCGACTCCTGCCGCCTGCTCCGGCGAGAGCACGGGCCGGCCATCCTCGGGCGACGTGAGAGCTACAGTGCATCGGGCCGGATCTAGATCTGTTTTCAACTCGGTTGACTTTTATTCCCAGAACCCTAGCTCATATGCTCATGTTCATAGCATCGTAACTTTGCATCCGTAACTCCGTTTTTGGCATATAGCATATCAAAATGTTCATCTCAGAGAGTACATCATTTCATTCCATTGCATCATTTTCATTTGAGTTCATCTTGATGCCGAAATGCTGTTAGAAGAGGGCTACTTGAGATAATTGTCAGATCTGCCGCTCCATTTAGATATTTGTCATTTTTGCCATGATTATTGTGTGCTTGATATGCCCATGAGTTCTACATATGTTTTGTTAAGGGTTTTTCCATCTGTCCAGAGGTGCAACCCATGTATTTTTTTTGATTTGTGGGGTGTCTAGCACAAGCTTGCAAAGTGAGGCACTTGGTAATGCTGATTTCAGGGACTTAGCATTTCCACTAAGTCCTTGAGATGTTTATTTCTTATGGTCATATGTTCATGTTGTTTCCGAGTGATCCGTGCCTCTTTTGAGGATGATCATTAAGGATGCTTTGTTAATCTTGTAGTACTCTATCCATCCATGTCTTTGTTTGCAATTATGGAGCACCCTAGCGTGAGTCAATCGAGCTCTACTTTTGCTACTTCGTGAATCTGGGCAGATTGTCTACTTGTTAGCGATTTTGTCGATGATGTTGTAGTTGATCTGTGCATGCTATGCTATTGTTCTTGCCATGTCTAGCTTGAATTTTGTGTATTCTTGATGGGTGTATGCTTAGATTATCATGACTTGCTCCGTAGTGAGTGCATCGAGCTCGTAAACATGCCTACTTGATATCTGTTTTCAGCATGCTCCAGTTTTCGCTAAGTCTGAGAACTGATTATGTTTTTGTCATGTTCACATGCTTGCAATTGTATTTTCTGATCCCTTTTGGCTCAAGGTCAGTAAGGGACTTTTGTTAAGCTCTTTGAGTAGCTCCATGCCATGCTTTACTTTGCCATGTTCAGGTCCTGTAGCATGTAGTTTTGTTGCTCCGAAGTGTGCTACCTGATCTGAGATTCCAGACAAGTGTTAATTTCACAAAGTCTGAAATTTGTTTACCATATGCATTTTTGCCATGCTTGTTTGAACCTGTTAATGGATGAATTGGTCGTAGCTCAGTGCTAGACTTTTGTTAAGCATCTTGCATGCATCCCTGCCATGTATTTTATTGCCATGTTTGGGTGCTGTAGCTTGTTCATCTCGTTACATTTAGATGGCTACTTGCTGTAAATCGCAGACCGGTGTCATATTTGAATTGCTTGCCATTTCCAAACCGCAACTCCGATTCCGATGTTCTTTATATCGTTTTCAAGCGATTTCATCTCATCTTTCCAGTGGCTCACTTGGATTCCTAAGTTGAGGCCAGGTTCATGCATTCCTTGTCAAATCTTGCATATGCATCCCGCATAGCATATCATCTTTGCATCATATTGTTTGAGCCTTGCACGTGGTTGATTGTGCCCTTGTTGCTTGTTTGTCTTGTTTGGGTAGAGCCGGGAGACGAGTTCGCTAACGAGGAGCCCATTGAGTTTGCTTTCGAGGATCAAGTCAACTCTGACAACTTTGCAGGCAAGATGATCATACCCTCGAAATCACTACTATCTTTGCTTGGTAGATGCTCGCTCTTTTGCTATGCCAATGCTACGATGCCTACCACTTTCTTTCAAGCCTCCCAAATTTCCATGTCAAACCTCTAACCCACCGTGTCCTAGCAAACCGTTGATTGGCTATGTTACCGCTTTGCTCAGCCCCTCTTATAGCGTTGCTAGTTGCAGGTGAAGATTGGAGGCCGTTCCTTGTTGGAACATTATTTACTTGTTGGGATATCATTATATTATCTTGTTATCTTAATGCATCTATACACTTGGTAAAGGGTGGAAGGCTCGGCCTCTCGCCTAGTGTTTTGTTCCACTCTTGCCGCCTTAGTTTCCGTCATATCGGTGTTCTGTTCCTGGATTTTGCGTTCCTTACGCGGTTGGGTTATAATGGGAACCCCTTGATAGTTCACCTTGATTAAAGCTTTTCCAGCAATGCCCAACCTTGGTTTTACCATTTGCCACCTAGCCTCTTTTCCCTTGGGTTTCCGGAGCCCGAGGGTCATCTTATTTTAAACCCCCCGGGCCAGTGCTCCTCTGAGTGTTGGTCCAAACCAGGCAGCCTGCGGGGACACCTCGGGGAAACTCGAGGGTTGGTTTTACTCGTAGCTTGACCTATCTGAGTGTGCCCTGAGTACGAGATATGTGCAGCTCCTATCGGGATTTGTCGGCACATTCGAGCGGTGTTGCTGGTCTTGTTTTAACCTGTCGAAGTGTCTTGAAGAACCGAGATACCGAGTCTGATCGGAACGTCTTGGGAGGAGGTCTATTCCTTCGTTGACCGTGAGAGCTTGTCATGGGCTAAGTTGGGACTCCCCTGCAGGGATTTGAACTTTCGAAAGCCGTGCCCGCGGTTAAGGGCAGATGGGAATTTGTTAATGTCCGGTTGTAGATAACTTGAACCTTAATTTAATTAAAATGAATCAACTGAGTGTGTTAGCGTGATGGCCTCTTCTCGGCGGAGTCCGGGAATTGGACACGGTGTTGGAGTAATGTTTGCGCAGGTTGCTCTCTAGTTTCTCGCTCGCGCTTTGCCTCCTCTTCTCGCTCTCTTTTGCGAACAGGTTAGCCACCATATATGCTAGTCGCCTGCTGCAGCTCCACATATTTACCTTGCCTTACCTATCAGCTTAAATAGTCTTGATCGCGAGGGTGCGAGATTGCTGAGTCCCTGTGGCTCACAGTTTACTATTACACCAGATGCAGGGCCTGATGATTCCGCTCCAGGTGATGCACTCAAGCTCAAGTGGGAGTTCGACGAGGACTCTCAACGTTACTATGTTTCCTTTCTTGATGATCAGTAGTGGTGCCCAGTTGGGGGTGATCGGGACCGTGTCGCATGTTGGGTTATCTTTTATTTTGGCGCCGTAGTCGGGCCATGAGTGTTTGGGTGATGTAATGTTATTTATGTACTTGATTGACGTGGCGAGTGTAAGCCAACTATGTTATCTCCCCTTTTATTATCTATATTACATGGGATGTTGTGAAGATTGCCTAACTTGCGACATATGCCTTCAATGCGATTATGCCTCTAAGTCGTGCCTCGACACATGGGAGATATAGTCGCATCGAGGGTGTTACAATTGATAAGCATCACAATAGCAACATTCCCAATGGAAGGCTTTCGGTGAAATCTAAACCAAGATACTCCAATGAAGTAATTGATGGATTTAATTATCTCATTCCTGACAACTGTTGAATCACGACATATGAAGAGACATTGTCAAGAGTGACATAACACCACCTCAAAAGATGAGATATGAAAGAATTACACTTCGGAATGCAATATGAAGAATGCTTGAACTCCTCAAAACAAGACATATGTTGAACACCATGTTTATTTTGAGTATAGCTTGGCAGATCAAAACTACGAGAGAAATCTTGAAGAACGATCGAAGATTGAAAAGAATCTTTGATGAACCACCATGTAGCCTCCATGAAGAACTCTGGTAAAAAAGAATGATCAAAAGGAAGTGAAGGATGAAAAGAATAAGATTGAAGCCTTGCAATGCTTGGATGGAGCTTTGAAATGATATAATTGAGAGATCTTGGAACTCCGGGAAAGTATGAAGCACTTGAACCTAGAATTTACTTGTCGTGAACACACTCCGGAAGAATGAATCCATCACTTAGATGAAGCAAGAATAATAATTATGTTATGCGTATCCTTCACCAATTTAAATTGATGACAAGCAACGAATTTGGCATACTACTTATTCTCGTAGAAAGGATTAAGAGAGATATAACACAAATTGAATGGACCACTGGTAGGATTTAAACAACGAATAATTGATATGATAAAGAAGGAAGAGAAAACTTGAATGAACCACCGTAAAGATTAAAACAACAAACGCATCACCAGGAAGAATTGAAAAATGAACGAAGATATTTGAGAGAATTTAGATACAAGTGAAACGAAGAGATCATGACTGACTAGAGAATACTTGAGCGATGCACCAATAAGATTTGGAGAACGATAGCTACACACTGAGAATGAATAATTCTGAGATGATGTGCTCCGGAGAATCAAACTGAAAAGACTCTTGAATTGCTCCGGATGGGTGAAAAGAATTCTCACAATCAAAACAATTATGAGAGGATATCATGAAGCTAGAACCACGAATCTTCACGAGAACAGATATGATTGAAGAGAAACACTTCTTTGGTCTTCAAAAACCGAGAATGACGTCGAGAAACACCATCAAGAATTGTTTAGACACTCCGGAATGAAGAATGGAAAAGGTTGAACCAACGACGAAAAGAATTTGAAAGATCTTGGAGAAAGACATTTGACTGATGACAATTTATTCTTACATCAAACTTTGAAATGAATTTGAAAATAACTCCGGGAAAATTAGAAGAGTTAGGTAAGATCCTGGGAAAAGACCTGTGGGTTAGGTCCACTTAAAAGACACACCGTTGAAACGATTACTTGAAAAAGGATATTGCACTGGTTGAGTTAAATAGCTTGTATGCGATAACATCCTCGAAAGAGCTTGAACGAAAGCAGAGTGGAAACACGAATCTTCGAGATATCTTGAGCACTCCGGAACAATTGCATGGCGAGAAGTGGATGATTAAGAGGTGCACCAGTATGAGAAAACATTGAAATGAGGAAATTATATGATCAACAAAGCTTGACTTGAATCCACCAGAGAAGAAAAGAATGAAGAATAAAACACTTGAAGCTCCGTTAATATCTTCCTGAGAATCACTGGATAAGAACATTGACGGAAAAAATGGAGAGGCTTCCCATCAATAAAAGTATACTTGATTAAGAAATCTGAATCCTTGAAGAAAAAGGGGGGGGGGGGGGGGGAAAAACAAAGGCAACTTGGGGACAGATGAAACGAACAACATTGGGAAAAACCGAGAGGCGATCTTGCGAATGTTGAAATAATCAGATCCACTTGAAGGGAAAACATGCCGGTTGAAAAGGATTGACATGACAATCTCGATTATCATGAAGTATTAGTATTCACATAGGAATGTGAGAATACCGCTTAGGAAAGGTATGGAATCCACATTTGACTTCGAAGCAACTCGAATACCACAAACTGAAAACAAAAACAAAGGATTTGCTTGCAGAACAAGCCGGAACAAACATACGATAGATCCCATATCGTATCATGTGTCTGTTGGAAGGATATCCTACGTGATACTTGAATTCCCACTTATAAACTCCCTAAACTTTCTGGTTATGCAATCAGGTGTTGGGGATACAGGGGAAGCATAATATCTCACCCAAACTAACAATTCCTACATCCAGTTGTATCCATCCTTCAACACATAACCAAGAAACCTTCGGAAATCATTTACCTCAACCTTCGAAAAGCATCCGTTATACGAGTTATGGCAATACTCCCGAACTCCCGCCCCAGTACTGGGTGGTGTCGAGGTTATCTCACCAACAACTGCATAAAGGAGATTTTCGATGTCAGCGAACTCAGGTATTCCAGAACTGCAATGATAAAATTGTGATGACAACACCTCGGAGCTCAACTCCCCGGGACACTGCCACAACCCCTAAATGTCAGGAGACACCAAAAACAATGTTCTCGTCACAAAGCCATCGGAACGATTCCAAGATACCCGCATGATCCTAAAAAAAATCATGAAATTTGAGGAGAGAAGAGTCAAAACTCTACGTCAGGAGGCCTCACCAGAGCGACGAAGGGACTGGGGAGTAAAAAGAATCCTACTATTCGATATATATATATATATATATATAATCCTATAAGACTCAAAACATTTTGTTCTAAACTCAACAACGTCAGCGATTCGATCAAGTAGGGGGCTCCAAAGTCGGGGAAGGCTCTGATACCAACTTGTCACACCCACAATGTGGCTATATCTCCCACGTGTCAGGGCACGACTTAGAGGCATAGCCGCATGGTAGGCTTGTCGCAAGAGGGGTAATCTTCACACATCCCATGTACTGAATAAGAAAGGGATAAAGAGTTGTCTTACAATCGCCACTTCACACAAATACAAGTTAAACATACATCGTCCAAAATACAATCAAGGTCCGACTACGGAACCAAAATAAAAGAAGACACCCCCAAATGCTAGATCCCCGATCGTCCCAACTGGGCACCACTACTGATCAACTGGAAAAGACAAATAACAACGATCAAGATCTTCATCGAGCTCCCACTTGAGCGCGATTGCATCCTCTGCACTGGTATCATCGGCACCTGCAACTGTTTGGGAGTATCTGTGAGCCATGAGGACTCAACAATCTCACACCCGCGAGATCAAGACTATTTAAGCTTATGGGTAGGAAAGGGTGGTGAGGTGGAGCTGCAGCAAGCACTAAGCAGATATGGTGGCTAACATATGCAAATAAGAGCGAGAAGAGAAGCAACACAACGGTCGTGAACTAGAAGTGATCAAGAAGTGATCCTAAAACTACTTATGCACAAACATAACCCAAGAACCATGTTCACTTCCCGGACTCCACTGGAAAGAGACCATCATGGCTACACACGCGGTTGATTCATTTTAATTAAGTTAAGTGTCAAGTTCTCTACGGATATTAACAAATTCCCATCTGCCCATAACCACGGGCACGGCTTTCGAAAGTTTAAAACCCTGCAAGGGTGTCCCAACTTAGCCCATCACAAGCTCTCGCAGTCAACGAAGGATATTCCTTCTCCCAGGAAGACCCGATCAGACTCGGAATCCCGGCTACAAGAAATTTTGACAATGGTAAAACAAGACCAGCAAAGCCACCCGAACATGCCGGCAAATCCCGATAGGAGCTGCAAATATCTCGTTCTCAGGGAACACCGGATGGGCAAGACGTCGGGTTGGCATAGACCCTGGTTGCCTAGGGGGCGCCGGACATCGCCCAGTTCGGACCAACACTTAGAGAAGCACTGGCCCGGGGGGTTAAAATAAAGATGACCCTTGGGCTCCGGAAACCCAAGGGAAAAGGGCTTAGGTTGTTAGGAAAATGTAAAACCAAGGTCGGGCCTTGCTGGAGGAGTTTTATTCAAAGCAAACTGTCAAGGGGTTCCCATAACACCCAACCGCCTAAGGAACAAAAAATCAAGGAACATAACACCGGTATGACGGAAACTAGGGCGGAAAGAGTGGAACAAAACACCAGGCATAAGGCCGAGCCTTCCACCCTTTACCAAGTATATAGATGCATTAATTAAATAAGAGATATAATAATGATATCCCAACATATCCATGTTCCAACATGGAACAAACTTCAACTTCACCTGCAACTAGCAACGTTATAAGAGGGGTTGAGCAAAGCGGTAACATAGCCAAACAACGGTTTGCTAGGAAAAGGTGGGTAGAGGCTTGACATGGCAATATGGGAGGCATGATATAGCAAGTGGTAGGCATCGCGGCATAGCAATAGAGCGATCAACTAGCAAGCAAAGATAGAAGTGATTTCGAGGGTATGGTCATCTTGCTGAGATCCCGCAAGGAAGAAGAGTGAGACCATGAAGAAGACAAACGGACGTAGTCGAACGAATCCTCACAACTCCGGAACGAAACCGAAGCTAACGCGAGAAGCAACCCGGAAAGAAGCAAGCAACATAGTAAACAATCATCACATAAGCATGGCACGATGCGCAAACAAGCAGACTAAGGCACAGCCTAGTGGTGGGAAGGGGTTGATGCCTTCCCACCCACCCAGGTTCAAGGCATGGTACTTGCAATTTGGGTTTGTTGCACCAATTATACTATATGGGGTTCCTTTACAGTCTTTCTGTCAAAAAAAAACGATGCGCAAACATGTATGATGCATGTCCGGTTTAATGAGGCTTGGCATGGCAAAGTGCACAAACAACACTATAAGTTAAGTGGAGCTCAATATGCATCGGGATGCATATTGACAAAACACCACATTCCATTATTTAGTTTCACTCCCGATTAGGTACTCAACAAAATTAAATGTTCGTTAACATGGCAAGACGTGGAACGTGAGTAAAAATACACAGCTAGGCATTTTAAATGAGGCCGGAAACATCAAACAACAATTCTGTTAAATCCTCATATGCATTTAGCAATTCAAGCAAGCAACAATTTAAACATTCTTGAAGTTGTTATCATGATGCGGATGACATATGCAAGTTTATGCAATTTTAAAGAAAAAATGTTGATAAGAGCATTATGAAGCATTTGTCATCATGGCGGAAACGAAAGGGGTGCCCCGGCAACGAATCCGAAAATGATGTCACAGCAACATTCCGATGATCCGGTAGCTCACAGGGATACTGGTGCAAAAGGAAGTGGGTGTGAGTGTGTCATGCAAGATGATGGGGTGCTCCCAGATACCGGGTTCCCACATGTCGATGGCAAGGGAATGAGGAACTCGCAAAGAACAACTCGGACACGGTGCAACCACAATCATCTCATACATCACATGCATTCGTAAACGGGTGGTCGTCTCGAGATTATACCTTCGAAGCGTGCAAACGGGGCGGTTCTCGTTCGATGCAAAGTAGAGGAAGTAGACGTTCTCGGGACGTTCGTAGTGGAAGTAGTCATTCTCACTTCGTAGTTGTACACACCCCGTAGGTGTTCGGGGTCACAACGAGGAACGTGACATCCACGGGGTCATCACCGATGGTTGTGGTACATGTTCTATAGACGTTCGGGCGGCGGTAGTGGTACACATTTTGAAGGTGAACTTGACGAATACGTATTCCTTTGGGGTTGTCGTGGTACTAAGGGTCTTCAGACTTGACGGATCCGAGGGCTTCGGGGTTCACCGTTGAACTTGACGAAACCCACGACGACGGAGAGGTACGCGTCGGCGGTAGTCGTTCGGGCGGAGAGCGTCGTCGAACTTGGCAGGCATCATGTAGTCATACATCTCGATGATAGTCGTTCACGTTCGTATTGGTACTTGTCATCGAGGAACTTGGTGCATCCAAGATCTTCGGACTCACGGTACTTGGCGCTTGAGGTTCCAAATCTGGTTTCGAATGCGTCCACGCAAGACATCATAGGTGCAAAGAGGGAACGACTTGGTGCTATTCTGGTCATCGCGGGAGGGTGCTCCTGACGCTCGCGGACGGCGTGTGGAGGTGCAGGAAGGACGCGACGGAGTCGTTCTTGACCTGCCAGTCAAACGAGGGGGACGACAAAGCTGTAAGAAGGCAGCGGCCATGGCAGGGCTCGAGCTCCTGCTACTGGTCGGGACGAGGGATGGCGAGGCGAAGAAGGTGCATAGCGGGGCTTGACGGATCCGAATGGGGGCGGCGCTAGACGGCAGAGGAACGGCCGGACTGGGAAAACGGCGGCACGAACGGAGCTCAGAGCGGCTCGATGTTGTGGGACTTGGTGCGACGGAGGGGCAAGAAGGCGCGGTGGCAGCCTGACGCAGTTCCAGCGAGGAACTTCATAGGAACGGCGGGGCGAGGCTCCAAGCGGTGGAGGGCGCTGCAAGGAGACGGGCGTCCGTGAGGGACCTCCTGTCCAAGGCGCAGCAGCGGGAGCTCCGACTAGGGTGGTCGGGGAGGAGGTGCAGAAGAGGAAGGCGGGAGATGAGCCACGCGTGAGGGGGATGGACAGCGACCGGTGCAGCACGACGGTGGCGCACAACGGCGAGGCTGCGTCGCAGGGAACGAGAGGGAGATGGGAGGTTCGGTCGTGGGTTCCCTGGTGGCGTGAGGAGGGAGACGAGGGAAGGGATCGAGGGAGAGAGAGGTTTCGAGCGCGGGCGCTGTGGAGATCGAGAGGAGGCGGCAGGGTGGAGACAAGGGAAGGGAGAGATCGCACAGGCTAGGGGTAGAAAGTTTAGGTGGGCTTTGGGCAGGGAAGGCTGGCGGCTGGGCCTTGGAGGCTGCGGGAGGCCTAGGGATGTTGGGCCAGCGTAGGAGGTAGGTAGGCCCAGCTGAGCAGGCTTCTCTCCTCTCTCTCTCTCTTTCTCATTTCTCTTTATTTGCCAAAAACAACAAATAGCAAAGAAAGAAATAAGAGAAATAAAAGGTTGGAGAAGGAATTTGGGCATGGGGACAATTTTCATGGACTCGTAAAAATGTGCTCGTTCCGAGAAAATAGAAAAGACCAAGATTGAAAGATGTAAATTCAAACTCATTTGAATTTAATTCAAATGGGTTTGAACTAGGACGAGGTTTTAGGAGTAACCAAAAATGTTGAGAATTTTGGTAGAGCTCCGGAAAGTGGTAAAAGAATTATTGGCAAGGCAAGAGAGTCAAAGCTTTAAGAAGAAAGGCCAAGGGATTTAATATGCAAGTGGGTTCATGGGTGATTCGAAAACAATGGAATATTTTATAATATCTCCCTAAATATCAGGAGGGTATGTTATAAAGAGAAGTCACTCTTCCCTCGATTTAAATGGAACAAAGATCCACAGAATTTATTTAGTTGAGATGCAAAATATTTTTGGCATGATGGCATGATGACATGATGAAATGCAAAAATAAATAGAGCAAGCAAAAATGAAACACACGGCGAAACCCGGAAAACATGGAAGGCATTTGAATGTAGCGACCAAACCTCAAACAGTCTGATCTCTGTGCTCCGGTGTCATCCCTGGATTAGTATGCTGACACCACACAGTACTCGGAGGATTTATAGCAGAGTAGCAATCACACACCTATTACATCGAATGTCTCAAAAGAGAACTTATTACAATAAATATGGCTTAAGGCCATCTAATAACGATAACAGCGGAAGGCTTGGAAGATAAGTGAGTCCATCAACTCCAACGGCATCACTGAGTATAGAACCACAACCTAAAAACTCCTTAATCATTGTTTGAAAAGTCTGCAACATTAACGTTGCAGCCCGAAAACGGGTCAGCACATGGAATATGCTGGCAAGGTAACACATAGAGAGTAATGGAATGAAACAGTTATACTATATGCATATTTGGCTGGTGGAAAGCTCTATGGTTACAGTTTTGCGTAAAGCCAATTTTTCCCTACTTCAAAGGAATAAAATTTTAATTACTATCAAGGTGGTTGTTAAACATTGAGAATGGTTGACAGCATTCTCAATCCCAATTAAGCATCATCATTAAACATAACCCAACAAAATTAATTTAGAGTAACATGTTGAGATTCACATGATAATCCAAGTACTAGATACTCAAGATGTCCATAACCGGGGACATGGCTAACCATGATTAGTTTGTTACACTCTGCACAGGTTTGCGCACTTTTCCCCACAAGACTCGATCGCCTCCGTTTGTTTTCTCGCACTACATGGTGTTTGAGAAGACGGATGACCGAGACATAGTGTTTCAGAAGCGCTAGCACCTTACGATCGGGTAGACCGTACCACCGACATCCCCTACATCTGCTAGTCTACCACTGTAAGAGTTCGCACAACTTAGTCAACTATGCTAGAGCCCATAATAGCTTGTGGCTGCACACGGAAGTTTCTAGTATGAATAGTCTCATGATCCCTTTGAGCCTAGGTGGCGGTCCAAAAGAAAACAGGCAAGTCCTGGAATACCCAGGTGCCTCAATCCACCCAGATGTGTGTTTAAGTTGCCACCTTAGATAAACCATTAATTATCAATCTCACATCTGTCATGGATATCACTCACCCAATCCACGTCTACTAGCATAGCATGGCATAATAAGCAAACGTAGAGGTAACTCCCAAAGGTTTGATAATAAACAGGTAATAGGTACTACCTCATCTACTTCCCATCCCACAATTTAATTAGATCCTAATCATGCAATGTGTGAGTATTGATCTAATGCAATAAAACTGGGTAGTAGAAAAGGTATGATCAAAGTGTTACTTGCCTTGCTGATGATCCGGGAAACCTAGCGATTCGAAGTAACAGGCGGCGCACTCCGGATACTATATCGTAGAAAAACAAACAAGCATGCAATAAGTACTCAACTAATGCACAGGTAAAACTCAAATAAGAGATCTAACCAGAAGGTTCAACTTAAGAACTCCGGTTGGCAAAAAGAATCAAATCGAACGAAGCAACGAAAGTCAAACGGCGGAAGAAAACAACTTCGTTCTAGTAATCTGGGTCTAGGGCAAATTTTACAGTAGCAAAATCTTGTTTAAGTTGGTTAAACGGATAGAGGGTTTCGAGATGAAACTCTAGGCGCTTGAATCGCCTGATTCCGATAAACGAGCGAAAAGTTAAACTAAAACGAAAATCGGATTAGGAATCGCGATCAGAAAAAATGCGGATTTAATCCCAAAAAAAGAAAAACGACGAACGCTCGCTAAAATAAATAAACCAGAAAAACCGATCTATTTAAAAAAAATCAAATCTATTAAACCGACGAAAATCAACGAAAACCGATCGTTTTTTTTTTAAACCGAAGGCACGAAAAACGAGGCGCGGCGACGGCGGCGGCGGGCAGCGGCGGCGGCGTGGGCGGGTGGCGGCGGCGGCGCGGGCGGCGGGCAGCGGCGGCGGCGGCGCGGGCGGGTGGCGGCGGCGCGGGCGGGCGGCTAGGGTTGGGGCTGGGGCGGCTAGGGTTCCCCGGGGCTGGGCCTCGGCTTATAAAGCCTAGTCGGGCCAGAGTCCAAGTCGGACACGGCCCGTTAGGTCGGTTCGCTTTTTTTTATTTTTATTTCCGCTCGGAAAAAAATAAAAAGAAATACTAAACAGACTCCAAAAATCCCGAAATAAATTTTCCCGGGCTTCTGAAATCAAGCCCGACAAAGTGAACATTTATTTGGGGCCTAAATGCAATTTTGAAAAATGTACATTTTTCCTAAATTCAAATAAAACACCGAAAAACTCCGAAATAAAATCTTGTTTGATTTTATTATTAAATCCTCAATATTTATCTATTTTGGGAAAGTCATTTTATTCCCTCTCTCATATTTTTGTAATAGAAATAATTGATGATTAAATAAATAAAATCAAATGATCCTATTCTCAAAATTTGAGAAAACTCAAATATGAAAATAATGAAATCCCCAACTCTCTTCATGGGTCCTTGAGTTGCGTAGAATTTTCTAGGATCAACCAAAATGCAAAAATAAAATGTGATATGCAATGATGATCTAATGTATAACATTCCAAATTGAAAATTTGGGATGTTACAAACCTACCCCCCTTAAGATGAATCTCGCCCTCGAGATTCGGGTTGGCTAGAAAATAGGTGAGGGTGGTCTTTGAGCAAATCTTCCTCTCGCTCCCAGGTGGCTTCATCCTCCGTGTGGTGGCTCCACTGAACTTTGCAAAACTTGATAACCTTGTTGCGAGTAACTCGGTTGGCAAACTCAAGGATCTTAACTGGTTTCTCCTCGTAGGTCAAATCGTTATCCAACTGAATAGTTTCCAAAGACAATGTATCTCTCAACGGTACGTCAGCCATCTCCGCGTGACACTTCTTTAACTGAGAAACGTGGAACACATCATGTACTCCTTACAATCCTTCGGGCAATTCCAACTTGTAGGCCACTTCTCCCATACGTTCCAAAACTCGATATGGTCCTACAAATCGTGGCGCTAACTTCCCTTTAACTCCAAAACGCTTTGTTCCCCGAAATGGAGATACTCGAAGATAAGCTCTATCTCCGACTTCGTAAACTGTCTCCTTGCCTTTAGAATCTGCATAACTCTTCTGTCTGGACTGGGCTATCTTGAGCCTATCGCAAATCAATTTCACCTTCTGTTCAGACTCTTTAATCAAGTCAGGTCCAAATAACTGGCGGTCTCCGACTTCGTCCCACGACAGCGGTGTCCTGCACCTCCTTCCGTACAAAGCTTCGAAAGGGCCATCTTCAAACTGTTTTGGTAACTGTTGTTGTAAGAGAACTCTGCATATGGCAAATTATCGTCCTAACTAGATCCATAATCTAGCGCACAAGCTCTCAGCATATCCTCCAAAATCTGATTTACTCTCTCGGTCTGTCCATCTGTCTGTGGATGAAAAGCTGTACTGAATTCTAGCCTGGTACCCAAAGTTTCGTGCAACTGCTTCCAGAACTTTGAGGTAAACTGGGTTCCTCTATCTGATACGATACTCCTCGGAACTCCATGAAGACATACTATTCTGGTCATGTATATCTTTGCCAACTTAGCACTGGTGTAAGTGGTCTTTACTGGGATGAAATGAGCTACTTTCGTCAATCGATCAACTACAACCCAAATTGAGTCATAGCCTGAACGAGTCCTGGGAAATCCCGTGATAAAATCCATGCCTAACTTATCTCACTTCCATTCGGGTATCGGCAATGGTTGTAACAATCCTGCTGGCTTCTGATGCTCTGCCTTTACTCTCTGGCATACATCACAAACTGCTACATACTCCGCAATATCCTTCTTCATTCCCGTCCACCAGAAAATATCCTTCAAATCCAAATACATCTTGGTATTTCCTGGGTGAATTGAATACGGTGAATCGTGTGCCTCTTGCAAAATCAACTTCCTGATCTCCGGGTTATTGGGCACGTAAACACGGTCTTCAAACCATAGGGTATCGTGCTCATCCTCACGAAATCCTTTAGCTTTTCCTTTGCTCAGTTTCTCCTTTATAGCGGTAATCTCTTTGTTAGTTTTCTGAGCTTCTCTGATTCTATCCATCCAAGTTGACTGAATCTCTAGTGCTGCTACATAGCCTCTCGGAACTATTTCCACACATAGTTCACGAAGATTTTCTGCTAACTCCTTGGGTATCCCTCCCATCATTAACGTATTGACATGGCTCTTACGGCTTAACGCGTCAGCTACTACATTAGCCTTTCCGGGGTGATAGTGCAATTTCATATCATAATCTTTGATAAGCTCCAACCATCTCCTTTGTCTGAGATTCAACTCCTTCTGTGTGAAAATGTACTTCAAACTCTTATGATCCGTGTACACCTCACAATGGTTTCCAATGAGGAAATGTCTTCATGTCTTCAATGCATGCACTACGGCTACTAACTCCAAATCATGCGCGGCATAATTCAACTCATGGGGCTTCAGTTGTCTTGAGGCATATGAAACAACTCTCCCTTCCTGCATAAGCACTGCTCCAAGTCCTCGACGTGAAGCGTCACAATACACCTCATAATCTTTGGTCTGGTCTGGCAAAATCAACACTGGTGAGGTAACCAAGCGTTTCTTCAACTCCTGAAAACTAGCCTCACACTCCTCCGTCCATATGAACTTGGTATCTTTCTTCAACAACTCCGTCATAGGCTTCACAATCTTTGAGAAATTCTCAATAAACCTCCGGTAGTATCCTGCGAGTCCAAGAAAACTCCGGATCTCTCCAACTGTTGTTGGGGCTTCCCACTTGGTCACGGTTTCAACTTTAGCGGGATCTACTGCTATACCTTCTCCGGATATAACGTGTCCGAGGAATCCTACTTCCTTCAACCAAAACTCACATTTGCTGAACTTGGCATATAATTGGTGTTCTCTGAGCTTTCCAAGTACCAAACGCAAATGCTCCTTATGCTCCTCTTCATTCTTCGAATATACCAGGATATCATCAATGAACACTAAGACGAACTTATCCAAAAACTCCATAAAAACTTTGTTCATCATGTTCATAAAATAGGCAGGCGCATTAGTCAAACCAAATGACATAACGGTATACTCATACAGCCCATACCTGGTGGTAAAAGCTGTCTTCGGAATATCCTGTTCTCGAATCTTCAACTGGTGGTATCCTGATCGCAAATCGATCTTGGAAAATACTTTAGCTCCTTGCAATCGATCAAACAGATCGTTGATCATTGGTAGTGGGTACTTGTTCTTGATCATTACTTCGTTCAATCCTCGATAATCAACAACCATCCTTAACGATCCATCCTTCTTCTCCACTAGAAGTACTGGCGATCCCCAAGGCGAAGAACTTGGGCGAATATATCCCTTATCCAGTAACTCCTTAATCTGCTTCTTAATTTCCACCAAATCCTTTGCTGGCATCCTATATGGTCTCTTTGATATTGGCCCAGTGCCTGGCAATAGCTCAATCAAAAACTCAATATCTCTATCTGGTGGCATGCCTGGCAACTCTTCTGGAAATACATCAGGGAAATCCCTTACCACTGGTACTTCCTACTGCACAACTCATGTTAGGCAATTTGCTTGGGTCCTCTTTGGCACATGCCGGGATACATACTTGATCCTTCTCCCTTCTGGTGTGGTAAGCAAAATTGACTTACTAGCACACTCAATATTCCCTTCATACTTTGATAACCAATCCATGCCTAATATCACATCCAATCCTTGAGATTCCAATACTACTAGGTCTGAGGGAAAAACATAGTTACCAATCCATAATGGTAACCAATCACACCATAGACTAGCCACATACTCTGCTCCTGGCGAGGTTACTAACATGGGTGACCTAAGGGCTTGGGTTGGTAGGTTATACTTATCCACAAATCCCCTTGAGATGTATGAATGAGATGCACCAGTATCAAAAAGAACGAGTGCAGTAAATGACTTAACCAAAAACTTACCTATTACTGCATCGGGTTGAGCTTCAACCTCCTCCACGCTAACGTGGTTCACCTGTCCCCTGTTGAAAGGGTTCGGCTTCTTCCCAGAACTTCCATTGCCATTTTGGCCTTCAGGACATTCATTGGCATAATGTCCTGGCTTCGAACACTTATAGCAAGTGACTTGGCTCAAGTCCTTCTTGGCTGGGGTTGATGGGTTGGTGCAATTCTGGCCGTTGCTTCCTCCATTGCCATTACCATTCTTAGTGCCATTGTGATTGTGCGAGCTACCTCCCCCATGGGTATGCTGAAAATGTCCTCCCGGTCTAGGGGTAAAATGTGGCTTCTGCTGAGCTCCTGAATTGTACTTTCCTTGTCCATACTTCCTTTTGCGATTCTCATTTTGCTGCTGCTTCCCTTCAATCATAAGAGCACGATCTACCAACTCCTGGTATGTAACACCCTCGATGCGACTATAGCTCCCACGTGTCGAGGCACGACTTAGAGACATAATCGCATTGAAGGCATATGTCGCAAGTTAGGCAATCTTCACAACATCCCATGTAATATAAATAACAAAGGGGAGATAACATAGTTGGCTTACACTCGCCACGTCAATCAAGTACATAAATAACATTACATCATCCAAACACTCATGGCCCGACTATGGTGCCAAAATAAAAGATAACCCAACATGCGACACGCTCCAAATCACCCCCAACTGGGCACCACTACTGATCATCAGGAAAAGAAACATAGTAACGTTGAGAGTCTTCGTCGAACTCCCACTTGAGCTCAAGCGCGTCTCCTGGAGCGGAATCATCAGGCCCTGCATCTGGTGTAATAGTAATCTGTGAGCCACAGGGACTCAGCAATCTCGTGCCCTCGCGATCAAGACTATTTAAGCTTATAGGTAAGACAAGGCAAATATGTGGAGCTGCAGCAAGCGACTAGAAAATATGGTGGCTAACCTGTTCGCAAAAGAGAGCGAGAAGAGGAGGCAAAGCGCGAGCGAGAAACTAGAGAGCAACCTGCGCAAACATTACTCCAACACCGTGTCCACTTCCCGGACTCCGCCGAGAAGAGGCCATCACGGTAACACACTCAGTTGATTCATTTTAATTAAGTTAAGGTTCAAGTTATCTACAACCGGACATTAACAAATTCCCATCTGCCCATAACCGCGGGCACGGCTATCGAAAGTTCAAATCCCTGCGGGGGAGTCCCAACTTAGCCCATGACAAGCTCTCACGGTCAACGAAGGAATAGACCTCCTCCCAAGACGTTCCGATCAAACTCGGTATCTCGGTTCTTCAAGACACTTCGACAGGTTAAAACAAGACCAGCAACACCGCCCGAATGTGCCGACAAATCCCGATAGGAGCTGCACATATCTCTTTCTCAGGGCACAATCAGATAAGCAATCTGTACAACTAAAACCAGCCCTCAAGTTTCCCCGAGGTGGCGCTGCAAGGGGCTCTAGGTTGGACCAACACTCAGAGGAGCACTGGCCCGGGGGGGTTAAAATAAGATGACCCTCGGTCTCCGGAAACCCAAGGGAAAAGAGGCTAGGTGGCAAATGGTAAAACCAAGGTTGGGCATTGCTGGAAAAGCTTTAATCAAGGCGAACTATCAAGGGGTTCCCATTATAACCCAACCGCGTAAGGAACGCAAAATCCGGGAACATAACACCGATATGACGGAAACTAGGGCGGCAAGAGTGGAACAAAACACTAGGCGAGAGGCCGAGCCTTCCACCCTTTACCAAGTATATAGATGCATTAAGATAACAAGATAATATAATGATATCCCAACAAGTAAATAAATGTTCCAACAAGGAACGGTCTCCAAATCTTCACGTGCAACTAACAACGCTATAAGAGGGGCTGAGCAAAGCGGTAATATAGCCAATCAACGGTTTGCTAGGACATGGTGGGTTAGAGGTTTGACATGGCAATTTGGGAGGCTTGAAAGCAAGTGGTAGGCATCGTAGCAATGGCATAGCAAAAGAGCGAGCAAACTAGCATAGCAAAGATAGTAGTGATTTCGAGGGTATGATCATCTTGCCTGCACAGTTGTCAGAGTTGACTGGATCCTCGAAAGCAAACTCAACAGGCTCCTCGTTAGTGAACTCGTCTCCCGGCTCTACCCAAACAAGACAAACAAGCAACAAGGACACAATCAACCACGTGCAAGGATCAAACAAGAAGATGCAACGATGATATGCTATGCGGGATGCGATGCGGGATGCATATGCAAGATGTGGCAAGAATTGCATGAACCTGGCCTCAACTTGGGAATCCAAGTGTGCCACTGGAAAGATGAGATGAAATCGCTTGAAAACGACATAAAGAACACCGGAATCGGAGTTACGGTTTGGAAATGGCAAGCGATTCAAATATGACACCGGTCTGCGATTTACAGCAAGTAGCCATCTAAATGCAATGAGATGAACATGCTACAGCACCCAAACATGACAACAAAATATATGGCAGGGATGCATTCAAGATGCTTAACAAAAGTCTAGCACTGAGCTACGGCCAAATCATCCATTAACAGGTTCAAACAAGCATGGCAAAAATGCATATGGCAAACAGATCTCAGACTTAGTGAAATTAACACTTGTCTGGAATTTCAGATCAGGTAGCCCACTTCGGAGAAACAAAACTAATGCTACAGGACCTGAACATGGCAAAGTAAAGCATGGCATGGAGCTACTCAAAGAGCTTAACAAAAGTCCCTTAGTGACCTTGAGCCAAAAGGGATCAGAAAATATAATTGCAAGCATGTGAACATAGCAAAAACATAATCAGTTTTCAGACTTTGTGAAAACTGGAGCATGCTGAAAACAGATATCAAGTAGGCATGTTTACGAGCTCGATGCACTCAATACGGAGCAACTCATGATAAGCTAAGCATACATCTATCAAGAACACACCAAATGCAAGCTATACATGGCAAGAACAATAGCATAGCATGCACGGATCAACTACAACATCATCGACAAAATTGCAAACAAGTTGACAATCTGCCCAGATTCACAAAGTAGCAAAAGTAGAGCTCGATTGACTCAAGCTAGGGTGCTCCGTAATTGCAAACAAAGACATGGATGGATAGAGCACTACAATATTAACAAAACATCCTTACTGATCATCCTCAAAAGAGGCACGGATCACTAGAAAACAACATGAACATATGAGCATATGAGATAAATAGATCAAGGACTTGGTGGAAATGCTAAGTCCCTGAAATCAGAATTATCAAGTGCACCACTTTGCAAGCTTGTGCAAGTCACCACACACATCACAAAAATACATGGGTTGCACCTCTAGAAAGATGACAAAACTCTTAACAAAACATATGTAGAACTCATGGGCATATCATGCACACATTAATCATGGCAAAAATGACAAAAAGCCTAAATGGAGCAGCAGATCTGACAATATATCTCAAGTAGCCCTCTTCTAACAGCATTTCGGGCATCAAGATGAACTCAAATGAAAATGATGCAATGGAATGAAATGATGTACTCTCTGAGATGAACATTTTGATATGCTATATGCCAAAAACGGAGTTACGGATGAGGAGATACAATGCTATGAACATGAGCACATGGATCTGAAACTTTAGGGACTTAGAAGAAAAACAACTCGCGGAAAAAGTCAACTCCGACGGGAGCGGCCGGATCCGTCTTCTCCGGCGACGGCGAGGCCCGGACGCGGCGAGGGAGGCCGGGGAGCGGCCGGACTCCGGCGGGGGCGGCCGGATCTGGCTCCAGGAGGCGAGGGCGAGGACGGGGCGGCGATGGGCGAAGGCGGCGGCGGCCGGGCGCGTGGGGCGGCGCGGTTGGTGGCCGGCCGGTGCGGCAGCGCGGTCGGGGCGGCAGCGCGGCGGCCGGCGAAGTCGCGACGGCGGCGGAGGCGGCGCGGTGGTGGCGACGCGGTGGATCGGGCGGCGGGGCACCCGGACGAGGCGGGCGGCGCGCGCGGGCCTGGGGGACCTGCCCTGGGCTCCCGCGGGCCGCGGTGGTGGGCGACAGGTGGCAGCGGCTCAGTGGCCGCGGGCGGCGGCGGCGGCTGTCCGGACTGGGACGGACATGTCCGGCGCGTCGGAGGGGAAGAATTAGGGTTTCGGGGGAGAGGAAGATCCGGATTCGGAGAGGTTTTAATAGAGCATAGAGGGAGTTAGGAGAGTCCAAATGAGGTGCGGTTTTCGGCCACGCGATCGTGATCGAACGCTCTAGATGATGGAGAGTTTTGGTGGGTTTTGGGCCAAATGGAGGGGTGTTGGGCTGCAACACACACGAGGCCTTTTCGGTCCTCGGTTAACCGTTGGAGTATCAAACGAAGTCCAAATGTACGAAACTTGACAGGCGGTCTACCGGTAGTAAACCAAGGCCGCATGCAAAGTCTCGGTCCAATCCGGAAATGTTTAATCCCCACACACGAAAGAAAGCTAGAAATGACCACCGGAGGAGAACGAAGCGCCGGAATGCAAAACGGACAACGGGGAAAAGCTCGAATGCATGAGACGAACACGTATGCAAATGCAATGCACATGATGACATGATATGAGATGCATGACAATGATAACAACACACGGAGACAAAGACCCGAACCCGAGAAATAAAATAACTTAACGCCGAAAACGGCAAGAGTTGGAGTACAAATTGGGAAAGTTACATCCGGGGTGTTACATGGTAGTTGTTAAGGTGGCTACCATCAACTGCATGCTCAACTCATCATTCAGTCCTTCCAGAAACTTCTCTGCTTAGCTGCATCCGTAGCAACGTCATCTGGGGCATAACGTGCTAGCTTACTAAACTCCTCCACATACTGGCCAACTGTCCGTCCTCCTTGGCGCAAGTTACGAAACTCACGCTTCTTCATGGCCATTGCTCCTGCTGAAACATGGGCAGTACGGAAAGCCTGCTGAAACTGGTCCCATGTGACAGTGTCGACTGGGAAGGTGGCTGTGAAATTCTCCCACCAGGATGCTGCGGGTCCTTCTAACTGATGTGCGGCAAACTTCACCTTCTCCGCATCTGTGCATCCTGCTGTGGTCAACTCCCTAGCTATCTTGCGGAGCCAATCATCTGCTACTATCGGCTCGGTGCTACTGGAAAACACCGGCGGATTCAGCCTAAGAAAACGGGCTAAGTGGTCAACAGGTGGTGGTGGGGTTGTTGTTGTTTATTATTACTAGCAACTGCATCAATGTGTTCTGCTGCTGGATCAACTGGGTGAGCTCCGGTGGGAAAGTAAATCCGGGGTCACGTCTCGGAGGCATCTGAGGGTTTAGAAAAGATGAGATATAAGAATAGAGGGGGTCTAAAGAGAAAACACTACCCATATGCACATGAGGCAAAAGCAAACAATTCACTTCAATCAATCAAACAAGGCATACAATCGATCTAACTATCGCAAAAGTGCTCGGACTACTATATTTACATGGTGGACTACTACTACTATGAGGTGGTCTTACTAGAAATATTCTACGGTTGTTGACTCCATGATATCTGCTCCAGCTTCATCAACATAGCATCATCGCTACTATCTGCTTTCGAGTCGGTGCCGTCGATGATGATGTAGTCTTCCGGGCTAATCTCCTTGGGTTCTTCGTCTTCCTCTACTGGCGTCGGGCCTCCCATAAAATTCCAATCTTCTAGGGCATTCTTATCCACCAATACTTCAATTTCCTCTATCAAATAACTGCTTCGAGTCGGTGCCGTCAATGATGATGTAGTCTTCTAATCTCCTTGGGTTCTTCGTCTTCACTGGTTCGGGCCTCCCATAAATATTCCAATCTTCTTTGTTAGGTCGGCATTCTTATCCACCAATACTTCAATTTCCTCTTCATAATCTTCACGTGTAGCCTTGAGTTCTTCCTCCAGTTCCTTGATTCTGGTCTTAGCCTTCTTCAGATCTATCATGTCGGCGCACATCTGGTTCTCCTGTCGTCGAATGTGCTGGTTTAACTCTTGGATAAAAGCTGCAATTGATCTATCTTCCTGGTGCTGATCATCTCCCAGTGTTCATCTCGGCGCCCACAAATCTGGTAGATAGTATCCTTGAGATCCTTGCGGTAGACTTCTCCAATGCGTCCCATGGCGATGTGAGCTGCCATGCTCTTTCCTAGACTCCAAGTTGGTGCATCAAAAAGAATCTATGGGCTCAGTGACTGGCATGAACGTCCTTCCTGGAACTTGAACTTGAATCATCCAGCGCTCTTCTTCAGGTAAAGTGGCGTTGTAGGTTCCCGTGAAGCTTGGTACTCCTATGTTCAGGTATCTAGTGACTTCCTTCAAGTGGCGTCCAAAGGGTGTATCTTCATCCGGTTGCGTGAACTTGTTCCTTGCATCCGCCATCCTAAAGAGTAGAAAAGATGAGAGGTCAGAAGAGAAGAGAGTGAGTAGTGATCTAGGTCTTTAGCTTAGTGGTCGTGTCCTACAGTCAGCGTGTGCTCTGATACCATCTCTGTAGCGACCAGACCTCAAACAGTCTGATCTCTGTGCTCCGGTGTCATCCCTGGATCAGTAATGCTGACACCACACAGTACTCGGAGGATTTATAGCAGAGTAGCAATCACACACTTATTACATCGAGTGTCTCAAAAGAGAACTTATTACAATAAATATGGCTTAAGGCCATCTAATAACGATAACAGCGGAAGGCTTGGAAGATAAGTGAGTCCATCAACTCCAACGGCATCACTGAGTATAGAACCACGACCTAAAAACTCCTTAATCGTCGTCTGAAAAGTCTGCAACATTAACGTTGCAGCCCGAAAACGGGTCAGCACATGGAATATGCTGGCAAGGTAACACATAGAGAGTAATGGAATGAAACAGCTATACTATATGCATATTTGGCTGGTGGAAAGCTCTATGGTTACAGTTTTGCGTAAAGCCAATTTTTCCCTACTTCAAAGGAATAAAATTTTAATTACTATCAAGGTGGTTGTTAAACATTGAGAATGGTTGACAGCATTCTCAATCCCAATTAAGCATCATCATTAAACATAACCCAACAAAATTAATTTAGAGTAACATGTTGAGATTCACATGCTAATCCAAGTACTAGATACTCAAGATGTCCATCATCGGGGACACGACTAACCATGATTAGTTTGTTACACTCTATAGAGGTTTGCGCACTTTTCCCCACAAGACTCGATCACCTCCGTTTGTTTTCTCGCACTACATGGTGTTTGAGAAGACGGATGACCGAGACATAGTCTTTCAGAAGCGCTAGCACCTTACGATCGGGTAGACCGTACCACCTACATCCCCTACATCTGCTAGTCTACCACTATAAGAGTTCGCACAACTTAGTCAGCTATGCTAGAGCCCATAATAGCTTGTGGCTGCACACGGAAGTTTCTAGTATGAATAGTCTCATGATCCCTTTGAGCCTGGGTGGCGGTCCAAAAGAAAACAGGCAAGTCCTGGAATACCCAGGTGCCTCGATCCACCCAGATGTGTGTTTAAGTTGCCACCTTAGATAAACCATTAATTATCAATCTCACCATCTGTCATGGATATCACTCACCCAATCCACGTCTACTAGCATAGCATGGCATAATAAGCAAACGTAGAGGTAACTCCCAAAGGTTTGATAATAAACAGGTAATAGGTACTACCTCATCTACTTCCCATCCCACAATTTAATTAGATCCTAATCATGCAATGTGTGAGGATTGATCTAATGCAATAAAACTGGATAGTAGAAAAGGTATGATCAAAGTGTTACTTGCCTTGCTGATGATCCGGGAAACCTAGCGATTCGAAGTAACAGGCGGCGCACTCCGGATACTCTATCGCAGACAAACAAACAAGCATACAATAAGTACTCAACTAATGCACAGGTAAAACTCAAATAAGAGATCTAACCAGAAGGTTCAACTTAAGAACTCCGGTTGGCAAAAAGAATCAAATCGAACGAAGCAACGAAAGTCAAACGGCGGAAGAAAACAACTTCATTCTAGTAATCTGGATCTAGGGCAAATTTTACAGTAGCAAAATCTTGTTTAACTTGGTTAAACGGATAGAGGGTTTCGAGACGAAACTCTAGGCGCTTGAATCGCCTGATTCCGATAAACGAGTGAAAAGTTAAACTAAAACGAAAATCGGATCAGGAATCGCGATCAGAAAAATCACGGATTTAATCCGAGAAAAAGAAAAACGACGAACGCTCGCTAAAATAAATAAACCGGAAAAACCGATCTATTTAAAAAAACCAAATCTATTAAACCGACGAAAACCGAAGGCACAAAAAACGAGGCGCGGTGGCGAACCTCGACGGTGGCGGCGGCGGCGGGCAGCGGCGGCGGCGCGGGCGGCGGGCAGCGGCGGCGGCGGCGCGGGCGGGTGGCGGCGGCACGGGCGGGCGGCTAGGGTTGGGGCTGGGGCGGCTAGGGTTCCCCGGGGCTGGGCCTCGGCTTATAAAGCCTAGTCGGGCCAGAGTCCTAGTCGGACACAGCCCGTTAGGTCGGTTCATTTTTTTTATTTCCGCTCGGAAAAAAAAATAAAAAGAAATACTAAATGGACTCCAAAAATCCCGAAATAAATTTTCCTGGGCTTCTAAAATCAAGCCCGACAAAGTGAACATTTATTTGGGGCCTAAATGCAATTTTGAAAAACGCACATTTTTCCTAAATTCAAATAAAACACCGAAAAACTCCGAAATAAAATCTTGTTTGATTTTATTATTAAATCCTCAATATTTCTCTATTTTGGGAAAGTCATTTTATTCCCTCTCTCATATTTTTGTAATAGAAATAATTGATGATAAAATAAATAAAATCAAATGATCCTATTCTCAAAATTTGAGAAAACTCAAATATGAAAATAACGAAATCCCCAACTCTCTCCATGGGTCCTTGAGTTGTGTAGAATTTTCTAGGATCAACCAAAATGCAAAAATAAAATATGATATGCAATGATGATCTAATGTATAACATTCCAAATTGAAAATTTGGGATGTTACACTGAAGCTCCGGTCTTGGGGCGTCACATCATGCCACTACAAGCACCCTCGTATCATCTTCGAATAGTACATCGGCTCTCTCGGCTTGGTTAACAGATCCTTAGCTCCATCGAAGGATCAAGAAGGATTGTAGGCCCCCCAGATCCTCCTCCCCCAGCATGTCAATATTGAGACATCGGCAGCGCGCTGCCCAAACGGGACCGAAAGACTTTGATTCTCACTAAGCCCAGGAAGATTATAATCGCTTGCATTGTCCAAGTCACTCATGAGATCAACCGGGCTGTCAATTCCGGCTTAGGTTCATGCGCTCTGGTGCGAAGTGACCATCTCTTGGTTAAAGGTGGAAGAAAGGGCGCGGGGTCCATCCGTCAGAAGTTCAAGGTGAGGGAAGCGATGAGGGACATTAGATCTTGATAAAATCAGACAGCCGATGCCTCATACCATTTTAGAAAGACTAATGGGTTGTGGGCTGATTTTGGGAGAGGGAAGTCTGGTTGGTTGTTCGACTGTGGGTAGCCTCTACTGCCGGCCTGATAGTTGGCCTACGATCGGTTGTGCTCTTTGCAACCCGGATGCATGATACGTCTCCAACATATCTATAATTTTTGATTGCGACATGCTATATTATCTACTGTTTTGGACTATATTGGGCTTTATTTTCCACTTTTATATTATTTTTGGGACTAACCTATTAACCGGAGGCCCAGCCCAGAATTGTTTTTTTTTGCCTATTTCAGTGTTTCGGAGAAACGCAATATCAAACGGAGTCCAAACGGAATGAAACCTTCGGGAACGTGATTTTCTCACCGAACGTGATCCTGGAGACTTGGACCCTACTCCAAGCAGTCAAAGAGGCGGTCATGAGGGTGGGGGGCGCCCCTCCCTAGGGCGCGCCCCCTGCCTCGTGGGCCCCTCGGAGCTCCACCGACGTACTCCTTCCTCCTATATATACCTACGTACCCCCAAACGAACAGATACGGAGCCAAAACCTAATTCCACTGCCGCAACTTTCTGAATCCATGAGATCTCATCTTGGGGCCTGTTCTGGAGCTCCGCCGGAGAGGGCCGTCATCACGGAGGGCTTCTACATCATCATAGCCTCTCCGATGAAGTGTGAGTAGTTTACCTCAGACCTTCGGGTCCATAGTTAGTATCTAGATGGCTTATTCTCTCTTTTTGGATCTCAATGCAAAGTTCTCCCACTCTCTTGTGGAGATCTATTTGGTGTAATCTTCTTTGTGCGGTGTGTTTGTTGAGACCGATGAATTGTGGGTTTATGATCAAGTCTATCTATGAATAATATTTGAATCTTCTCTGAATTCTTTTATGTATGATTGGTTATCTTTGCAAGTCTCTTCGAATTATCCGTTTGGTTTGGCCAACTAGATTGGTAGTTCTTGCCATGGGAGCAGTGCTTAGCTTTGGGTTCGATCTTGCGGTGTCCTTTCCCAGTGACAGAAGGGGCAGCAAGGCACGTATTGCATCGTTGCCATCGAGGATAACAAGATGGGGTTTATTTCATATTGCATGAATTTATTTCTCTACATCATGTCATCTTGGTTAAGGCGTTACTCTGTTTTTAACTTAATACTCAAGATGCATGCTGGATAGCGGTCGATGAGTGGAGTAATAGTAGTAGATGCAGAATCGTTTCGGTCTACTTGTCACGGACATGATGCCTATATACATGATCAGGCCTAGATATTCTCATAACTATGCTCAATTCTGTCAATTGCTCAACAGTAATTTGTTCACCCACCGTAGAATACTTATGCTCTTGAGAGAAGCCACTAGTGAAACCTATGGCCCCCGGGTCTATTCTCATCATATCAATCTCCATTACTTTAATCTTGCTTTGCTTTTTTACTTTGTCTTTACTTTTTACTTTGCATCTTTATAACAAAAATACCAAAAATATTATATCTATTAGATCTCACTCTCGTAAGTGACCGTGAAGGGATTGACAACCCCTAATCGCATTGGTTGTGAGTAGCTATCGTTTTGTGCAGGTACGAAGGACTTGAGCGTGGCCTCCTACTGATTGATACCTTGGTTCTCAAAAACTGAGGGAAATATTTACGCTACTTTGATGCATCATCCCTTCCTTTTCGGGGAAAACGAATGCAAGCTCAAGAGGTAGCAAGAAGGATTTCTGGCGCCGTTTCCGGGGAGTCTACGCAAAAAGTCAATATACCAAGTACCCATCACAATCCCTATCTCTCGCATTACATTATTTGCCATTTGCCTCTCGTTTTCCTCTCCCCCACTTCACCCTTGCCGTTTTATTCGCCCTCTCTCTCTCTCTCTTTCCTCCCTCTCTTGCCCGCTTGCCTTTTGTTTGCTCGTGTGCGAGTTGCTTGCTTGTCGTTATGTCTGAAATTGGGGAAGTTATCGCCAATATGGGCGATAACAATGTCATAGAAAATTCTGATGCTCCGGCTGAAGAACCCCCTACCTACCATACAAAAAGATTTCGAATCGGTAGTGGTAATATTATTGGAAAAGGAGTTATTCAAGATTTGTTTACTTGTGCCGGTGCTTTGCCCTCTATGGGCAGTTCTATTCTTCATAAAACTAGTAGTCTTGCGGACGCTATTGCCATGCTTATCGTTGAACTTGAAAGGCAATTTATACATATGCACCCATCTATACAAAGAATTTTCCTAGAATTTTCTAATATCGAGCATTCTTCTGTTAAGCGTGTCGCTACTATCTTTTTGGCTCATGAATTTAGATTTATAATAAAAGAAGCCAAATAAATCTTTGTGCACTATAGGGTGGACGCTGGTCGTCCTCCCATAGAATCTATCCTCTTCGATCAAGAAGAAATTATGCGCTTTCAATCCCTTGATTATGTTACTTTTAATGAAAACCTTAGAAAAAAGGTGCCAATCAATATTTTAATTGATAGAATCTCTGAACTTAATGATGATCTGGCTATTCGAAATAACGAGCCAGGGTGCTCTCTTGAGTTTAGGCTCACAAGGTTCTGTCAAAAGAATGTTTATAATGATGAATTGGTTGTACAATACGAAGGGCCGAAAGAGCAATCTATACCTCCTAAAATTGATCTTGGGGACTTCTATCCTATTAAATTTAGCCCTTTTGATTACTTTTGCTTGCCTCAAAGAAAACTTGCTGCCGAACATAGAGAATATGAAATGAGTTTCACCGATCTATCTTATTACTACGGCACTACCTAGATCTATCCTCGCTTTTATGCCTAGCTAGGGGCATTAAACGATAGCGCTTGTTGGGAGGCAACCCAATTTTATTTTTATTCCTTGATTTTTGCTCCTACTTAGTAATAAATAAATTTTCTAGCCTATGTTTTGGTTGTGTTTTTTGTGTTTAATTAGTGTTTGTGCCAAGTAGAGCCGTTGGGAAGACTTGGGGAAAGTCTTGTTGAACTTGCTGTAAAAAACAGAAACTTTAGCGCTCACGAGAACTGCTGTCATTTTTATTTGAAGAGTGATATTTAGTTAATTATTTTTCAGGATGATTAATATATAAATTCCTCATGTCCATCAATTTATTTTAGAATTTTTGGGGTTCCAGATCTTGCGCTATCTACAGATTACTACAGACTGTTCTGTTTTTGACAGATTCTGTTTTTCGTGTGTTGTTTGCTTATTTTGATGAATCTATGGCTAGTAAAATAGTTTATAATCCATAGAGAAGCTGGAATACAGTAGGTTTAACACCAATATAAATAAAGAATGAGTTCATTATAGTATCTTGAAGTGGTCTTTTGTTTTCTTTCGCTAACGGAGCTCACGAGTTTTCTACTTTAAGTTTTGTGTTGTGAAGTTTTCAAGTTTTGGGTGAATTCTTTTGATGGATTATGGAACAAGGAGTGGCAAGAGCCTAAGCTTGGGGATGCCCATGGCACCCCCAATATAATCCAAGGACACCAAAAAGTCAAAGCTTTGGGATGCCACGGAAGGCATCCCCTCTTTCGTCCACTTCCATCGGTAATTTACTTGGAGCTATATTTTTATTCACCAACATAATATGTGTTTTGCTTGGAGCGTCTTGTATTATTTGTGTATTTGTGTTTTAGTATGCCACAATCATCCTTTCTGTACACACATTTTGAGAGAGCCATACATGAATTAAAATTTGATAGAATACTCTATGTGCTTCACTTATATCTTTTGAGCATTATAATTTTGCTCTATGTGCTTCACTTAGATCTTTTAGAGCATGGTGGTGGATTTGTTTTAAAGAAACTATTGATCTCTCATGCTTCACTTAAATTATTTTGAGAGTCTTAATAGCGTGATAATTTCCTTAATAATAATATGCTTGGTATTCAAGATTTGTGAAACTTTCTTTTGAGTGTGTTGAATACTAAGAAAAGATTGAAACATGATAATTGTTTTGAGATATGGAGGTGATAATATTAAAGTCATGCTAGTTGAGTAGTTGTGAATTTAAAGAATACTTGTGTTAAAGTTTGTGATTCCCGTAGCATGCACGTATGGTGAACCGTTATGTGATAAAGTCGGAGCATGATTTATTTATTGATTGTCTTCCTTATGAGTGGCGGTCGGGGACGAGCGATGGTCTTTTCCAACCAATATATCCCCCTAGGAGCATGCGCGTAATACTTTGCTTTGATAAATTCTAGATTTTTGCAATAAGTATATGAGTTCTTTATGACTAATGTTGAGTCCATGGATTATACGCACTCTCACCCTTCCACCTTTGCTAGCCTCTCTAATACCGCGCACCTTTCGCCGGTATCATACACCCACCATATACCTTCCTCAAAACAGCCACCATACCTACCTATCATGGCATTTCCATAGCCATTCCGAGATATATTGCCATGCAACTTTCCACCATTCCGTTCATGACACACTCCATCATTGTCATATTTCATATCCCGGTACACCGCCGGATGCATTCATATAGAGTCATATTTTGTTCTAAGTATCCAGTTGTAATTGTTGAGTTGTAAAGAAAATAAAAGTGTGATGATCATCATTATTAGAGCATTGTCCCAAGTGAGGAAAGAATGATGGAGACTATGATTCCCCCATAAGTCGGGATGAGACTCCGAACGAAAAGTAAATAAAAGAGGCCAAAGAAGCCCAAATAAAAAAAGAAGAGGCCATAAAAAAAGAAAAGGCCCAAATAAAAAAATAAAAAATAAAAAAATGAGAGAAAAAGAGAGAAGGGACAATGTTACTATCCTTTTACCACACTTGTGCTTCAAAGTAGCACCATGATCTTCATAGTAGAGAGTCTCTCATGTTATCACTTTCATATACTAGTGGGAATTTTACATTATAGAACTTGGCTTGTATATTCCAATGATGGGCTTCCTCAAATTGCCCTAGGTCTTCATGAGCAAGCAAGTTGGATGCACACCCACTTAGTTTCTTTTTGAGCTTTCCTATACTTATAGCTCTAGTGCATTCGTTGCATGGCAATCCCTACTCACTCACATTGATATCTATTGATGGGCATCTCCATAGCCCGTTGATACGCCTAGTTGATGTGAGACTATCTTCTCCTTTTTGTCTTCTCCACAACCACCATTCTATTTCACCTATAGTGCTATATCCATGGCTCACACTCATGTATTGCGTGAAGATTGAAAAAGTTAGAGTATGAAAAAATTGCTTGGCTTGTCATCGGGGTTGTGCATGATTTAAATACTTTGTGTGGTGAAGATAGAGCATGGCCAGACTATATGATTTTGTAGGGATAACTTTCTTTGGCCATGATATTTTGAGAAGACATAATTGCTTTATTAGTATGCTTGAAGTATTATTATTTTTATGTCAATATAAACTTTTGTCTTGAATCTTTCGAATCTGAATATTCATATCAAAATTAAGAAGATTTGCATTGAAATTATGCCAAGTAGCACTCCGCATCAAAAATTCTCTTTTTATCATTTACCTACTGGAGGACGACCAGGAATTAAGCTTGGGGATGCCTGATACGTCTCCAACGTATCTATAATTTTTGATTGCTCTATGCTATATCATCTACTGTTTTGGACTATATTGGGATTTATTTTCCACTTTTATATTATTTTTGGGACTAACCTATTAAGCGGAGGACCGGCCCAGAATTGCTGTTTTTTGCCTATTTCAGTGTTTCAAAGAAACGCAATATCAAACGGAGTCCAAACGGAATGAAACCTTCGGGAACGTGATTTTCTCACCGAACGTGATCCAGGAGACTTGGACCCTACTCCAAGGAGTCAAAGAGGCGGTCACGAGGGTGGGGGCGCCCTCCCTAGGGCGCGCCCCCTGCCTCGTGGGCCCCTCGGAGCTCCACCGACGTACTCCTTCCTCCTATATATACCTACGTACCCCCAAACGAACAGATATGGAGCCAAAAACCTAATTCCACTGCCGCAACTTTCTGAATCCACGAGATCCCATCTTGGGGCCTGTTCCGGAGCTCCGCCGGAGAGGGCCGTCATCACGGAGGGCTTCTACATCATCATAGCCTCTCCGATGAAGTGTGAGTAGTTTACCTCAGACCTTCGGGTCCATAGTTAGTAGCTAGATGGCTTCTTCTCTCTTTTTGGATCTCAATACAAAGTTCTCCCCCTCTCTTGTGGAGATCTACTTGATGTAATCTTCTTTTTGTGGTATGTTTGTTGAGACCGTTGAATTGTGGGTTTATGATCAAGTCTATTATGAATAACATTTGAATCTCCTCTGAATTCTTTTATGTATGATTGGTTATCTTTGCAAGTCTCTTCGAATTATCCGTTTGGTTTGGCCAACTAGATTGGTAGTTCTTGCCATGGGAGAAATGCTTAGCTTTGGGTTCGATCTTGCGGTGTCCTTTCCCTGTGACAGAAGGGGCAGCAAGGCACGTATTGCATCGTTGCCATCGAGGATAACAAGATGGGGTTTATTTCATATTGCATGAATTTATTTCTCTACATCATGTCATCTTGCTTAAGGCGTTACTCTGTTTTTAACTTAATACTCTAGATGCATGCTGGATAGCGGTCGATGAGTGGAGTAATAGTAGTAGATGCAGAATCGTTTCGGTCTACTTGTCACGGACGTGATGCCTATATACATGATCATGCCTAGATATTCTCATAATTATGCTCAATTCTGTCAATTGCTCAACAGTAATTTGTTCACCCACCGTACAATACTTATGCTCTTGAGAGAAGCCACTAGTGAAACCTATGGCCCCCGGGTCTATTCTCATCATATCAATCTCCATTACTTTAATCTTGCTTTGCTTTTTAGTTTGCCTTTACTTTTTACTTTGCATCTTTGTACCAAAAATACCAAAAAAATTATATCTATCAGATCTCACTCTCGTAAGTGACCGTGAAGGGATTGACAACCCCTAATCGCGTTGGTTGCGAGTAGCTATCGTTTTGTGCAGGTACGAGGGACTTGAGCGTGGCCTCCTACTGGATTGATACCTTGGTTCTCAAAAACTGAGGGAAATACTTACGCTACTTTGCTACATCATCCCTTCCTCTTCGGGGAAAACCAACGCAAGCTCAAGAGGTAGCAATGCACAGTAAAATCCTGCCAATATCCTTTATACTGAACACGAGATATATTGGCTAAAATAACATGACCAAAACACTTCCTAAAATACCATTGACACACTGTAAAATAGTATGAGAAAAAATACATCCTTATAATGGAATTCTGACAACTGGGACCCATTAGGTTGAATACAACATATTGCATTAATCTGTCCGACCTGAATCGTGTACGTACATATTGGTCTCGCTCCAACAATGAACTGTGACCGAGTAAAGAGTGGTGTAATAATTGTATTAAGAAGTTTGGCCCTAGACCTAGCAGGTTACGAGTTCCTATCTAAATTGTGATCACGTACGGCCATGGAGCAAAAATATAGACGTAGTACGTAATACATACATACGACCATGGTCTCGAACAATCGTGCAAAGTACATACACATACTCACACATACGGCTAGGAATATTGTACATCAAGAGGCAACATCCAGCAAAGATAGTGTAGCAGTAAGTTTTTTTCTGTAACCCTAAACCCTCTAGTGGCACTGGAGGCGATTAGGGTTTGGACGTGAAAACAAGTCTTCGTTCGGTGATCTGTCGCTGGTGCGAGAGATCCTTAGGGGAGGGACCTTGCGCATGGCAGTACCCAACTCTGCGGCGGGGTCGGAGCCGGAGAATGATCCACTCGTGGGTCGCGCGGCCAGGAAACAACTGGAGGAAGCCCTAGGGAAACATGCCATATCTGAGGAAGAGGCGACTCCGTTGTTACTTGATGATCGCATCAAGGACGGGCCGGTGAAGTGGTTGTTGGCTGGTAAGGTGCTACACCGTAATCAACTCCATATCTAGACTATCACCAACGCCTTGCGACCGGCATGGGTAAATCCACGAGGTCTTCAATTCAGATATGTCGGAGTTAACATCTTTGTGGCAGAGTTTGAGAACCAGAGAGATAGGGATCGTGTTTGGGGCGGATCCCCATGGTATATCAATAAGAATGCGGTTGTGTTAGCGGAATTCGATGATTGTATGAGACCGGATGAGGTGAAGTTTGATAAGCTGCAAGTATGGGCTAGGGTTGTTAACCTGCCATACAATATGCGCGATGAGGTATGGTGGAAGCCAATAGCTCAACAGATTGACAAGAACGCTCTTTCGGTAAAATTTGACCACAATGGTGGGTTTGTGCGAGCGAGAATTTCCATCGATGTTGCCAAGCCGATCAGGCACTGGATCCTGATAGACTCTGCGAGGAGGAAGAAGGTAGATATGTAAGATATCCAGTATGAAAATATACCCTATTTCTGTTTCTCCTGTGGTAGATTAGGGCACTCGGATTTGTATTGCCCAACTCCTGGTTCCAGGGATGAGAATGGTGAGCTTCCGTTTGGCCCAAAACTGAGAGCTCCTGACGAGTCTCGGAAGCCAGCGAGTAGTGAAAACTCTTCCAAGGATCATAAGACGGGTGCCAACAGCAATCCAACGACTAGAAACTCAAGCACCAACAAGGAACCGGGGGAAGACATTGTTTCCCCAATCAAGAACAGGCAACCACCAAAGAGGAAGGATGCTCCGAATCAAGTTTACAGACCGGTGGTGAAAACCTTGCTGCTCACGGATGGGGGACCGAGCACAGCCAATGGAGTAGAAACTGTTGGCAAGGATGGTGAGACTTCTGCTAGTAATGTAGTGGAAGGTGATGATTTCGTATGGGACTCCAAGAAAAAGAAGCCCACTCCAGAGAATTCGGCAGAGACTGCGCCGCGGTCCTACCCGACATAATGACATGCTTAAGCTGGAACTGCCGGGGGCTTGGGAACCCCGAGGCAGTTCGTGAGCTTCGCAGTATAGTGAAGCTGGAAGGACCCATTCTTCTCTTTGTTATGGAAACGAAAATTCAAGCAAAAAATATTTGAGGCTTTGAAGTATACTCTCGGTTTTGGAGGTAGTTTTGTTGTCGACAATGTCGGCCTTAGTGGCGGCATTGGTCTGTTCTGGTCACATGATGTGTCTGTTGAGTTGAAAAATTTCAGCAAGTGTCACATTGATGTGGTGGTACATAACAATAATCAGAGTTCATCTGTTTGGAGGTTCACTGGTTTTTACGGGGCGCCGAGAGCATCAGATCGTAGTGAAAGCTGGCGGCCCTTGCAGACTCTCTCGGCTATACCCCATGCAGCTTGGCTGTTTATGGGGGACTATAATGAAACTCTATATGCTTCTGAACACTTTAGCAGAAGAGCGAGATCGGAAGCACATATGAGAGCGTTTCGGGCGGTCACGGACGAGATTTTCATGCAAGATTTAGGCTGGTCGGGTACGCCTTATACTTGGGACAATCAGCAAGCAGGAGAGGCTAATGTGAAGGCATGCCTAGACCGAGCTTTTGCGAATGAAGATTTTCAGGAACTTTTCCAACATATACGGGTCAGACACCTCCCTTCTGTTGAGTCTGATCACAGTTTTTTCATAGCTGAAGTAAAGGAAATTCCGCCATACGGGCTGCGGGCCAACAAACAGTTTCGTTATGAGAATGTATGGCAGACGCATACGGATTATGATCGCCTAGTACGTGACACTTGGCGGGGAATCCAACACACGGCAGGGCTCCAGGGGATTGCATCGGCCATGGGGTCCCTTCAGGCTATTCTTGAGCCATGGGGCTCAAAGGAATTTGGTTGCTTGGCTCGCACGGTCAGAAAACTTCAAAATAAATTAGACCGCATCAGGTAGTGTACCATGGGTATGGGACCAACAGACGAGGAGAAAAGCACACTCAAGAAGTTGAAGGAAGCCCTTCACCAAGAGGAGGTGTGGCTACGTCAGCGTTCTCGGGTTCCATGGCTCCGCGAGGGCGATCGGAACACTTCCTACATTCAGGCACAAGCTTCCCAGCGCAAAAGAATGAATAAGATTCATAGTTTACGCCGTGAAGATGGTTCAGTTCGTGAAAATGAAAATGAGGACAAGGCCGAGGTGCTAGCTTTCTACCAGAACTTGTATCAAACGCAAGGTTTTGCTGAGGCTAGTGGCTTATTATCACATGAGCCCATCAAGGTGACTCAGGGCATGAATGATGATCTTACTAAACTTTATACCGCAGATGAAGTCAAAGTGGCGTCATTTCAAATGGCTCCATCGAAGGCCCCTGGTGTTGATGGCTTTATTGCAGGGTTTTATCAGCGGCATTGGGACCTGCTAGGAAATGACGTGACCTTGGCAGTTCTGGATTTTTTGAATGGGGGCGAGCTACCGTCGGGGTTGAACAATACTTCAATCACACTTATCCCCAAGGTGCGGCACCCGTAGTCGATTTCACAATATCGTCCTATTGCTTTGTGTCCGGTCCTTTACAAGATTGCGGCCAAAGTTATTACCAATCGCTTGCGATACATCATGGACGATATTATCAGTGAAGAGCAGAGCGCTTTCGTTCCCGGTCGTCTCATCACAGATAATGTACTTGTCGCTTATGAAAGTATACACATGATGAGAAGAAGGAAGAAAGGAAAGAACTTTTCTTGTGCAGTCAAGCTAGATATGATGAAGGCTTACGATCGGGTGGAGTGGCACTACCTCGAAGCAATCCTGTCTCGTTTGGGCTTCAGCATTATTTTCATACGCCTAATTATGAAGTGTGTCACCTAGGTTCGTTTTTCTGTTCGGGTTAATGGAGAGCTTCTTCCTTTCTTCACACCAACACGGAGTTTCCGACAAGGTGATCCAGTTTCTCCTTATCTCTTTCTGCTTTGTGCAGAGGGCTTTTCCTCATTACTGAAGTATTACAATGGTGGATCTATTGACAGGGGCCTAAGATGAGCTATAGATCACCTTGGGTCTCTCATTTGTTGTTTGTAGACGACAGTCTAATCTTCATTAATGCAAGCACTCCGAGTGCTTTACGACTGAACGAAATTCTGAGGATCTATGGTCATGCCTCGGGCCAGTGTGTGAACCGGGAAAAAAGCTCTATTTATTTCAGCACCAATACCCCGGACACCATCAGGCAAGCTTTGAAGTCGACCTTGAATATCCAGGTCGAGGCATTCAGTGAGAGGTACTTGGGGCTCCCCATTGCGGTTGGACGTATCACTAGTGGTACCATCGATCACATCAGTGAGAGAGCTCGTGGAAAGATGCAAGGGTGGTCAGAAAAACTGCTTGCATGTGCTGGCCGGGAAACACTGCTCAAGTCTGTAATTCAATCTATCCCAACTTATCCCATGAGCACTTTCATTCTCACCAAACAAGTTTGCAAGAGTCTCACTTCTCCCATGGCAAAATATTTTTGGAGTAGCTCTCTTGACAAAAAAGCAATGCATTGGGTTTCCTGGAAGGAGTTACCTAAACCCAAGTGCAAGGGTGGGATGGGGTTTCGAGACCCGCATCTCTTTAACCTCGCTATGCTGGGCAAACATGGGTAGCGTTTCATCACCAACCCAAATTCGCTCTGGGCATGAGTTCTCAAGGGCCGCTACTTTCCGGATACCGATTTCATGCATGCTCCAGTTCCCAAGTCAGCTTCGGCAACTTGGAAGGAAATTGTGGCGGGAAGGGATGCCCTGAAGACAGGCTTAATCTCCAGAGTGGGAGATGGTTCTACTATCTCAGTTTGGGAGGACAAGTGGATTCCAGGTACGGTCTCAATGACTCCAACTCAGAGAACTACAGATACAAACATTGATCGGGTGTCGGATCTCATAGACACACGGACTTGGACTTGGAAGCTTGAATTGATCAGGGACAATTTTACTGCTCAGGATGCCGCGGCCATACTTAATATTCCTATCAGGCAAGGCGGGGGTGATGATTTTCTTGCATGGGCATTTGGTAAATCAGGTAACTACACTGTAAAGACGGCGTACCGTGCTCTCGTGACTCAGAACGAGCGTTTGGCTCTAGAGGAAGGGACGGCTACCGAAACCTCATCGGACGATCGACAGTTGTGGAAATCCTTGTGGAAGTTGAATGTTATCCCAAAAGTGCGAGTGTTCTGGTGGAGAGTGTTACGTGGCATTCTTCCAGATGAAACTACTCTTAACCATCGACACATTGCAGATGTTCGTCAGTGCAATGCTTGCCGCTCTACAGAGGAGGACTTGAAGCATGCGCTGATACATTGTACACATGCACAGAGCTTCTGAGAGGCGTGGACATGGCTTGGTCTTCGCCTTCCCCCTCTCCACTCGGTTACGTGGGCACGAGACATCACATGTGATCCTCAGTTCACAGCCGATGAACGTGCCAAGATCACTACTACCATGTGGTCAATTTGGCATTCCAGGAACCGAATAAAACATGGTGATGAGGGGAGAGACCCTACAGCAACTATCAGAAATATTAAGGAGTCTATCTCCCTCCTTCAATTACCTCGTAAGGAAACCTTGGTTCTACCGGGTTACGGTTGGTGGCCCTCGGATGTGGGTCCGTTCAAGATCACGACTGACGGCACTCTGAATTTTGATGAAGGCCGGGGCGGTGCAGGAGGAGTGGCCCGATCATCCTCTGCACTCCTGGGTTCATGGTGTAAACCATACATGGGAGTCTCGGATCCCTTGATGATGGAGTGCTTGTCACTGCGAGATGGAGTCCGCTTTGCTTGTCTTCGAGGATTTCAGCATGTGATTATGGACGTCGACTGTTTGGAGCTGGTGAAGTTCTGGCAATCTCGCCACAATTCTCGTTCAATTGTGGCTCTTTTACTTTTAGAAATAGGAGAGCTCTGTACTACTTTTTCTTCTTTTGATATTCAACATGTAAATCGAGGGGCAAACGTTCCGGCGCATTTGTGTGCGAAGCGTGCTTGCACACTGAATGTGACGGAAAGCTGGCTCGATGAAACCCCTAGCTTCCTGGTGACCAGCCTATTGGCTGACTGCACCGAGCATGCTTTCAATCAATAAATCTCTCTAATTTTCCCGCAAAAAAATCCAGCCGGATGGGGTGGGGATATGTTGTTACGTACTCCCTCCGTTCCAAAATAAATGACCCAATTTTATACTAAAATGTGAATGGGACAGTGTATCTAGAGGCAACATAAGACCATGGCAGTGGGGGCACGCAACAACGGGGGACCTCGAATGGGGCATTGTACATGGAGAGGCAACGATCTAGGCTGGGGGGTACCGCACTATGGCCGAAATGGGGTATTGTGCATCGGGAGGCAACCGGCTACGACTGCAATGGGGTTGTGTGCATCGAGAGGCAGAGACTTTGGGTTGGGGATACCACGCTACGCCAACAACGAGGTCTTGTTCATTGAGCGCCAACCAGCTGGGACGGGGTACCGCACTATGACCGTAACGGGGTCTTGTTCATCCAGCCCCGACCAGCTGGGCTGAGAAGTACCATGCTATGATCACGTCGGGGTAATTTACATTGTGAGGCAACTGGCTAACGCGCTATGGCCTCAACGGGGTCATGTGCATGCGAGGCAACCGGTTAGTGCGCTACGGCCGAAATGCGGTCCTGCGCATCGCGAGGCAACCGACTGGGGAGGGGGTATAGCGCGCGATAGCAACCGGTTAGTGCGCTACGGCCGCAATGCAGTCCTGTGCATCGCGAGGTAACCGACTAGGGGTAGGGTATGTACCGCATGGCAGCAACACAATGGGGTAGTGTACACCTCGATCGAGGGGCAACCGACTGGGTCTCAATTCTATATTTCACATGCGACGGGTGTAGCAATGCCCTGGGGCTCCTCACAATGCAACCACATCAACACTCACACATACAAAGGCATCCAACTACGGCGCACGATGCAACGGGGGGTTCTCTACTCGCGCATATGGCTTCACACACCACCGGCAAAGTATACGCACCATCTGGAGCGAGAGAGACTCGTATCAGCCAGGGCCTCTCCTACACTACTACACACGATCACAGTGACTCGTGCATATGCATACGGCTTCTCAACAATCACACACCACACATTGCAGTAGGAAAGTGAGAGACTCACAGCGATCGGTCTGGTTCTCTGTAGTGCGAAGTTGATCCCGCGCATATGGAACAAGGCTCTCCAACGTACATGTAATGCGAAGGCTCGCACACACCTATGAGAGATCACACAAAACTACCCTGCATCTCGCTCGGGCCAACCACCCACTATATATCGTGTAAGGAGAGAATGAGAAGAGAGGCAAATAGAGTAACATAATATAGGTAATGAAGAGACATACTAGGTAGTAACTGTGGCGAATAGTTAATGAGAAGAGAGACAAATAAAGTAACATAATATGTTACCATCACATAGCACTTCCCAATGCAAAATAACTCTATAAAATAATAAATGAAAGACATCTATGTTATCACACATGTGACACTACCCACTATGAGGCTGGTTGCAATGCTAGTATCATGCATGCCAACTAGGCAATTTTGATGATGTGTCATAGAATTAAATGAAGAAAGAGAGTGTTGAGTATCATATCATGATACCGTATCATAATAAATGATATGTTACTAGGTGTCATGCATGACAATAAATAAAGTACTACATGATACTACATATGATACTAGTGTATGATACTCCCCATTACAACCAGCCTGAAAGTCGTAACATAGACTACTAGTACCATATGCATGTTAGACTATCCATAATGGGAGTAACATAAATAGTAAGTAACATCACACATATCAAGATAAAGAAAATGATGCGACAAGTAATAAATGAAGAAAGAGAGAAAAAATGGTAATATAGCTAGTTACTAGTAGTATGAGTAACATCACACATATCAAGGCAAGACGTGTCTATAACCTAGTAAATGAAGTGTCGCATGTTACCACATATATGTTACTCCCCACTATAGAGGTAGTAACATAGACTAGTAACATGCCATTGTGGCTAGTCTTACTGGTCTAAGTTACTCTCTACTATGACTAGCCTTAGGAGTTGTATCTAAATTTAATAATTTAAGCCGCATGCATACATGTGATTGATCCAGCAACTTTTTTTGTCTATCACCATGTGCAAAGGTAAGCCTTCTCAAGGCTCCACCTTGTATATGTGTTAAGCCTGCCATGTAGACCAAAAATCGGATGCTGCACTTCTTTCCGATTTATAACGGTTTATAGGGCTCAAATTTAAAATTTCATCAAACAAGGCAGGAGATGATGAGTGGAGTATGAAATCGTAGAACTTGCAAGTACTCCCAAGTCCAAGTCCCAACTTCCAACCTCCAAAGCTAGCGCGCAAAAGCGCTGGCTAGCTAGTCACTGGCTTAATAAAGTGTATACAACTCCCATTTCCCAAAACCAGTGTGTTTTCCCAGCTGCATGCATGTACTACACTTGTACTCAAATAGATGTTCACGAGACAGAAGCTATCAAGTCATCGCCATTCACAAGCTCTCGTGGGTCACCATTCAAACGTATGGTTGTTCAGAAGGTTTGCTAGCTGAGCGTTGCATAAAACACGCATGATTTGGCCATCTTGTAATATGCATGCGGCTCAAAAACATTTGTTCAAGTTTGTAACATATTCATTTGGTATTGTCGATGTTGATTTTTGTAACAAAAACTTGATCAAACTTTATAATATTTGACTTTAGAAAAATTAATACGCGAAGTAAAAAAGAAACGGATGGAGTAACACACTTGTGCTTGAACTTTTAGAGTAAATGTGAAGTTGAGTTTTCAGAGTAATGTGAAGGATAAAGTTGAAAAGAACTACTTACAAAAACAGTTCCTCTCCTTATATTACTATCTTAAATATTGCATGATTATATTAAATGGAAAATAGTCATAGATATATTGTAAAGTACTCCCTCTGTTTTTATTTACTCCACGTATAAACTTTGGTCAAAGTCAAGCTTTCTAAACTTTGACAAAGTTTAGACAAAAGTATTAATATATGCAATAACAAATCAATATCATTAGATTAATTATTGACTGTACTTCCACATCATACAAATTTATTATGGTAAATATTTGTATTCTTTTCTATAAACTTGGTCAAACTTTAGGAAGTTTGACTTTAGTCAACTCTAATATGTGGAGTAAATGAAAACAGAGGGAGTAAATAATGAAGATGCTCCGTTCAGTTTTTGCGTTTGGGTAGAATTCTCACACGCAACATATATGTGTATAACTAAGCAAAACTGAAACCCCAACCACACAAAACTGCACATTGCAGAATTATAGCCCAGGAAGTGTATAGCTGCGGTTCAAAAGATTAGGGAGAGGTAAATTAAAATCAACATACATAATATATAAACTATCTCTTTTCAGACAGCAAAAATAGATCGATCCGAAGTGAAAAAAAGAAGAAAGAAATGTAGACTGAAGTTTTTAAAGTACTTCTGAAAAAGGAGTATATATACATGCAAGTATATCTTTTATAGGTTATATGCTCTTTTTCTTAAAGCATTTTCAAAAGGGAGTAGTAGTATGTACAAAAAGATAAAGAAATAATAATGTGATACATATATAGTATATACAAGTCAGTTCAGTTATCATGCATCCACTTGTAGATGCAAACGACTGAACTGAAATCAAATCTGAAGTCGCTGCCAAGGCCTAAATATTCCCAATACCACGACATTACCCCAAAGCCAAACTCCAGCAAGAAATACAAGAAAAATATATCTAATTAAGATAGCTTGATCAATTAGTAGTAAGGAAAAAGCAAATCGGAAACCCTAGTAAGGCTATATCTACCTTTCCTTGCTTTCCAGTTGCAACACACATGCATGCCGCTTGCCGCTTGCCGCATGCGTTGATCCGCCATAGTCGCTCATGCATGTCAGGAGCTCTGATCTATGTGGATTGTTGATCACTTGGAGAAGATGTCGAACAAGGGATCAGGTTCATTCCACAGCAGCGCCGCCTCGTAGTCCTCCTCCTCGGCGGCAAGGTACCATTCGGGGGTCACCTCAGCCTCTGCCGCCTCCGCCGGCACACCATCCTGGGCGGCCACCGTAGATGACGAAGCCACTGGTAACGAGGCAGTCGTCTCGTGCGGCGGCGCCAGCGCCACCGTGGTAGTCACCGTGGACGCGGTGGCTGTGCTCGCGTAGTGCAGAGGCGGCGACGTGGACGGTGGAGTCACGCGGAGCGGCAGGAAGCGGTATTGGTGGTGGTGGTGGTGGTGGTGGAAGACCGCCCCGGCGCCACCTGAGTGCTGCGGCGGGCGCGGCAAGAGCGGCCGGAGCGGCGGAGGCGCGGAGGAGCTCGAGGAAGAAGCCGAGGACCCCAAGGGCCGGGGGTGGGAGTCCGCCCCGGGGGCCAGGGGCGGCGGCGCGGTGAGGTTGAGGTGGGCACGCGGGCCGTAGAGGAGCAGCGCCGCGCGGTCGTAGGCGCGCGCGGCGTCCTCGGCAGTGGCGAAGGTGCCGAGCCACTTGCGCGAGCGCTTGCGGGGCTCCCGGATCTCCGCCACCCACTTGCCCCAGCTCCGCTGCCGCACGCCACGGTACCTGAACTTGGCGTTCTCCGGCCCGCCCTTGCCCGCCGCCTTCCCCTTCCGGCCGCCGCTGCTCACGCTGCTCCCGACGTCGCTGCTGCTTGCGGCCTCGGTAGTGGTAGTGGCAAGCACTGCTGGGTTGGGTTTGTGTTCCATGGGGTGGCGGCAGTGGTAGGTATAAAGATAGAGGGAGGGACCTGGCGCTGGGGGGACGGGGAGGGATGGGGAAGAGAGAGGGATGCCTAGCTCGCTGTGCGTTGGGGAGACCGATGAAGAGAGAGAGGGGGGGTGGGGATGGAGTGGCCGAGGAGGATGTGCTTGGTGGAGAGGGGCGGTGGTCAAATATAAAGGGCGAGAGAGAGCGTACACAGTGGAGTACAGCGAGCAGGAGTGAGTGAGTGAGAGAGAAGGGAACGGGCATGCATGCAATGCAGTGAAAGGTCGTGCTCTCATGCAGGTATGAGTTGACGCCACAGAGAGGGTATCGCATCGCGGGGTTTATCTTCTGTAGCGATGTGCCTACGTTTTCTGCTTGTTTTAACCATCAGTCACGGCACTCATAGGAACGGGCAAGCGCCTCTTTTCTAAAAAAATACTCACAGGAACGGGCATAGATTATGGGCTTCGATTTGAAGCCTTTGGTTTCATCCCGTTTTATAAATGAAGTCACTCGGTTTAATAATGCTATATATTTTTAATATTTTTTTAGGGAATGCTATATTTTTTCTGAAGTTCTCAAAATCAAAATATGATACTACAAGTGTGCCGGTGTCATTCGTATGATTCGAACGAGCCAACCAACATTAAAAACGGAGTTTGGATGTAAAAGTTACCTGGTTTTTGAGCACGCGTTACCTGCTTTGGATTTTGAGGATGCTGTGAGCCCCGTCCTTGGGGCATCGCCGATCTCGGTCAGGGGAGAGGAGGAGGAGTCTAGGCAGGTGGCCATTCCCTCTCATACACAGCACGTCGACTCCTCAGGACGAGGTTCCGGTGGTGGAGGTCTTACCTTCGGGAGGGGGTTCGGGGCAGGTGGCCTCGGCTCTCTATTCTTCTTTCGCGGTGCCGGAGCTGCAGGGGACGGTTCCGCCTTCTGAAGGGGGCTCGGAGCAGGTGGCCCCGGCGCCCTCTTCTCTTCTCGCGGTGGACGAGGTCTCAGTGGTGGCGGTCTTACCTTCGGGAGGGGGTCCGGGGCAGGTGGCCTCGGCACTCTCTTCTCCTCTTGCGATGCCGGAGCTGCAGCTTCCGGCTCTGTCGTCTGGAGGGGGTTCGGGGCAGGTGGCCTCGGAGCCCTTTTCACCTGGGCGCCTAGGGTGGCCGCCCATCCTGTGGTGGGTGGGGAGTTCGGGAAGGTGGCCCATGCACTCCCCTCCCCCGGTGCGTTGCCGTCTCTGTGCTGTGGGGCGCGACCGACGCCGGCGGCGCCTTCGAGCGCCCCACCGCTTTCAGACGTTCTCGCTGGTTCGTCCATGGAGGCTGACCGGCTGCGTGTTTGGGGTGAGGCAGGAGGCCCCACCCCGAGCAGGGTCACTCGGGAGGAGGTTATTGCGTTTGGAGGGATTGCGGATCCGGTCTCTGAGGGGCGACGGTTGAGCTGCCGTCTCCAAGATCAGCCGGAGGTTGACGACATACAACAGCGGTGCGCCATGAGAGCGGCCAAGCTTCGTGACGTTGAGGTCACTACTGGTATGTCGGTTAATATCTCTAATTCTATCTTGCATTTTTCTAATGAGGAGATTATTTATAATGCAAATCAATTAGGAGTTTCACTAGGAAGTAATGATAGTGAAATTTCAAATTTCGTTAATGATATCCTGGATCAAGAGGCAGAGCGGGCTTTAGAGATGATTCGCAACTTAGCAGCGGTTAAACCCATGAATGATTCTGATTTTGATGCTTTGGGGGCTAGGGTGCTCAATAATTTTTGTGCGGATCTTATACCTCCCCTACCTGAGTCTGAGGAGGAGGATGATACATCTGAGAATGTTGTGGTTAGACCTTCTGAGCCTGGTGGTGAGGACCGGCTGGAGAGTCACAACATTCCTAAACGCAAGTGGAAGCGGAAGATCTACCCGGCTTCCGTAGTGCGTAGGAGTTCTAGGATCCGTACGGCTAAAAAAATTCAAGAGAAGTATGAAAGGAATCTTTTGGAATAGCAGAGGTCTGAAAGACTTGGCTAAAAGAAGGTTTCTTGCATAGGCGTCTATCGAGCATAGGTTGGATTTTATCGCATTGTCGGAAATTGGTAGAGACAATTTTTCGCCATAATTTCTAAATACTTTATCGGGAGGTATTGATTTTGACTGGCATTGTCTGCCATCGAGAGGGAGATCGGGTGGGATCTTACTCGGAGTTAGATGTGATTCGCTCGAAGTCCGAAGTGTGGTGATGGGAGACTTTGCAGTTAAGTTTCGGGTGCGGTCGAAGGCCGATGGGTTTAATTGGGCTCTGGTGGCGGTATATGGTGCCGCACAGCCCGAACTCAAACCTGAGTTCTTGGCTGATCTGGTTAGGATTTGCGGCTCTGAGCAGCTTCCAATCCTGGTGGGGGTGATTTCAACATCATCAGAAGGCGTGAGGAGAAGAACAATGATAACTTTGGCGGGAGATGGTCATTCATGTTTAATACCATCATTGAAAGCTTGGATCTGAGAGAGATAGAGCTTTCGGGGAGAAAGTTCACCTGGGCTAACGCGTTGCCAAATCCGACGTTTGAAAAGTTGGATTGAGTTCTGGCTAGCGTCGAATGGGAACAGAAGTTTCCCTTCGTAACAGTTCAAGCACTTTCCCGCGGTATTTCTGACCACACACCTTTATTTCTATACTCTGGTGAGGCCACCCACTTGGGAAACAAGAACTCATTTTCGTTCGAGCTTGCTTGGTTTGAACGAGATGGCTTCTTTGATCTCGTAGCAAGAGAGTGGGCTAAGGATGCAGGAGGTAGGACTGCGCTTGAGCGTTGGCAGAATAAAATCAGGCACTTGAGAAGTTTCCTACGTGGGTGGGCTAAGCATCTTAGTGGGATTAATAAGGTCGAAAAGGAACGGCTCCTTGCCCTTATTCAGTCCCTGGATGTAAAAGCAGAAACCACGGTTCTGTCGGCCTCGAAGCTTCATGCCAAGATTGACGCGGAGACGAGATTGAAAGGGCTTCTTCGTGAAGAGGAATTAAAGTGGGCGCTGCGGTCCAAGGTCCGACGAGTAGTCCAAGGGGACGCGCACACTCAATTCTTTCACACGATCGCTAATGGCAAACACAGAAAGAAGAGGATCTTTTAGCTTGAACAAGATGAAGGAACGGTTTTAGGACAGGAGAACCTAAAATTATACATCACCGAGTATTACAAGCAGGTGTTTGGGCCTCCAGAGGATAACTGTGTTTCTCTGGATGAGTCTAGGATTGAGGATGTTCCTCAACTTACTGTTGTTGAAAATGATATTCCGGTTGCTCCTTTTTCTGAGAAAGAGGTGTTTGAGGCCATATCGCAGATGAAAAACAATAAGGCTCCCAGCCCGGATGGATTCCCGGCTGAGTTCTTTAAGAAGTGTTGGCATATTATTAAGGGGGATTTGTTGCCGTTGTTCCATGATTTATTCACCGGACACCTTCAGCTTTTTCAACTGAATTTTGGAACGATAACCCTGCTTCCTAAGAAAACAGAGGCTGTGAGAATTGAGAAATTCAGGCCCATCTGTCTTCTTAATGTTAGTTTCAAAAAATTTACCAAGGTCGAGACTAATAGGCTCACGCAGATTGCGTATTCTGTGGTGCAGCATACCCAAACTGCTTTCATGCTGGACAAGAACATCCTAGAAGGGGTTGTGGTCCTTCATGAAACGCTCCACGAGATCCACACGAAAAAACTAGATGGAGTTGTTTTCAAGGTGGATTTTGAGAAAGCGTATGATAAAGTCAAATGGCCTTTCCTTCAGCAGGCCTTACGCATGAAGGGTTTTTGATGAAGCCTGGCGACGCCAGGTACAATCTTTCATGCAAAAAGGGAGTGTTGGAATTAAAGTGAATGATGACATAGGTCATTATTTCCAGACACACAAGGGCCTGAGACAAGGTGATCCAATGTCTCCTATTATGTTCAACATTGTGGTTGATATGTTGGCAATTCTGATAGGCAGGGCAAAGGAGGCCGGTCAGGTGGGTGGCTTGGTGCCTCATCTAGTTGATGGAGGTGTGTCCATCCTGCAGTACACTGATGATACGATCATCTTTATGGAGCACGACTTGGCAAAAGCGAGAAATATGAAGCTGGTGTTATGCTTATTTGAACAATGGACTGGATTGAAGATTAACTTTCATAAGAGCGAGTTGTTCTGTTTTGGTAGATCCAACGAGGAACAAGAGGCTTATAGGCAATTGTTTCGATGTGAATTGGGGACATTACCTTTCTCGTACTTAGGTATACCCATTCACCATCGTAAGCTGACAAACAGAGAATGGAAGTGTATCGAGGATCGGTTTGAGAAGAAACTGAGTTGCTGGAAGGGCAAACTCATGTCATATGGAGGCCGATTGATTCTGATTAATTCGGTGCTCACGAGTATGCCAATGTTTCTCTTATCTTTCCCGGTTGGTGTTAGGAAAAGGCTGGACTTCTATCGATCCCGATTCTTCTAGCAAAGTGATGAACTAAAGAGAAAATACAGACTTGCCAAATGGGATATCATATGTCGACCAAAGGACTAGGGGGGCCTTGGTATTGAGAATCTTGAAGTCAAAAACAGATGTCTTCTCAGTAAGTGGTTGTATAAATTATCAGTTGAGACTGAGGCCACGTGGGCGCAGATTCTACGTAGTAGGTATCTGCAGTCCAAGACTTTATCCCAGGTGACAGTGAGATCGACTGACTCACCTTTTTGGAAGGGACTTATGAGAGTCAAAGCGGCCTTCTTTAATAGGACAAAGTTTATAGTCGGTAATGGCACCACCACTCGCTTCTGGGAGGATACTTGGCTTGGTGAAACGCCGCTGGCGCTTCAGTATCCGTCCCTGTATAGTATTGTTCAACGACGTGATGCTTTTGTTGCAACGATTTTGCAGTCCATTCCCCTTAATATTCAGTTTAGGAGGACGCTTGTTGGCAACCGGTGGGAAGCATGGCTCCATTTGGTGAGTAGACTGATGGAGGTTCAGCTATCTCATCAGTCCGATCAGTTGTGCTGCAACTTACTAGGTCTGGAGAGTTCACAGTTAAATCGATGTATATCGATGTCATTAACTCTAGTGCCATTCTTAGTTCCAAATATGTTTGGAAAGTCAAAGTTCCTTTGAAAATTAAAGTGTTTATGTGGTTTGTACATAAACAAGTCATTCTAACAAAGGATAACTTGGTAAAGCGCGACTGGACAGGATCTACTAGATGTAGTTTCTGTGATCGGGATGAAACTATCAAGCACTTATTCTTTGATTGCCCGTTAGCCAAAGTGTTGTGGCACACGGTGCATATTGCCTTTAACATTTCTCCTCCGAATTCTGTCAGTACGCTATTTGGAACATGGCTTGTTGGGATAGAGTCCGAAACAGCTAGACACATTCGCGTAGGAGTATGTGCTTTGTTGTGGGCAATTTGGAACTGCAGAAATGATTTGACTTTTAACAGAACAACAAATATTCATTTTTTGCAAGTTATTTTCCGAGCCACTGCGCTGATCCGTATGTGGTCGTTACTCACTCCGACGGAGGCCAGGGAGCGTTTGGTTACTGGATCTATCCGCTGGGAGATGGTAGCTCAGGATATCTTCAACCAGTTTGGCTGGCGGTAATATAATAGGATAGGCGATTAGTTTACCTATCTTTGTTATGCTAGCCGGTTGTGGCCTATTGGCATTTGTGTTTGTCGTTGTGGCTCTCCGTGAGCTTGTCGTTATTTTGATTTCAGACTGTAAGACCTTGTTGAACCTCTTTATTTATCTATAAAGGTGGTCGTATGCATCGTTCTGATGCAGAGGCCGGGGAGTTCCCCCATTTCAAAAAAAATTATGGTCATTTTACCAGAGAATCCAGAGAGCAAAGACAGCCTCTGGCATGACCGTAGTTCGTCATACCGCTGGTATAGCTACACCAACAAACCTCTAAAACTTGCCCTTTCAGATGGTACTCTTGTCGGATTCCATTCCCGTTTCTTCCTACGACTTCCTTGGCCTTCAAGAAATGTTTTGGAAAATGATTGGGATTATCTAGAGCCCTTGGACCAAAGGAGAGATGTGATGTACACCAACGGAGAGGGCTTTGGGAGAGCTTTTATATATACACCTACAATCATAGCCGCCTCCATCATCATCATAAAAGTCTTCACAATTCTCATCTCTCCACATCCAGCCGCCGACCACATCAAGAAGCACTTGTGGGCTATGCCAAGCCTCCATCCCCTCGTTGCAACCTTGGAGAAAGACCGGAAGGGAGCTGTGAAGGAAATATGCCCTAGAGGCAATAATAAAGTTGTTATTTTATATTTCCTTATTCATGATAAAGGTTTATTATTCACGCTAGAATTGTATTGATCAGAAACATTAAGTGAATACATAAACAAACACCGTGTCCCTAGTGAGCCTCTACTAGACTAGCTCGTTGATCAAAGATGCTTAAGGTTTCCTAACCATGCACATGTGTTGTCATTTGATAACGGGATCACGTCATTAGGAGAATGATGTGATGGACAAGACCCATCCGTTAGCTTAGCATATTGAGCGCTCAGTTTATTGCTATTGGTTTCTTCATGTCAAATACATATTCCTTCGACTATGAGATTATGCAACTCCCGGATACCGGAGGAATGCCTTCTGCGCTATCAAACTTCACAACATAACCGGGTGATCATAAAGATGCTCTACAGGTATCTCCAAAGGTGTTTGTTGGGTTGGCATAGATCGAGATTAGGATTTGTCACTCTGAGTATTGGATAGGTATCTCTGGGCCCTCTCGGTAATACACATCATAAGCTTGCAAGCAATGACTAAGGAGTTGGTCACAAGGTGATGTATTAAGAAACGAGTAAAGAGACTTGCCAGTAACGAGATTGAACTAGGTATAAAGATACCGACGATCGAATCTCGGGCAAGTAACATACTGATGGACAAAGGGAATTACGTATGTTGTCATAACGGTTCGACCGATAAAGATCTTCATGGAATATGTAGGAGCCAATATGGGCATCCATGTTCCTCTATTGGTTATTGACTGGATAGGTGTCTCGGTCATGTCTACATAGTTCTTGAACCCGTAGGGTCCGCACGCTTAACGTTCTATGACGATATAGTATTATATGAGTTATGTGATTTGGTGACAGAATGTTGTTCGGAGTGCCGAATGAGATCACGGACATGACGAGGAGTCTCGAAATGGTCTAGAGGTAAATACTGATATATAGGACGATGGTATTCAGACACCGAAGTGTTTCGGGGGGTACCAGGTACTTCTAGGGTCACCGGAAGGGGTTCCGGGCACCCCCGACAAAAGATATGGGCCTTATGGGCCAAGAGGGGAAACGCACCAGCCACAAGGGGCTGGTGCGCCCCCCATATGGGACAACCTAGGAGGAGAAGGAAAGAGGGGAATGGAAACAAAAGAGTGGAATAGGATTCCCCCTTCCTTCCCTCTCCCTCCCTCTTTCCTTCCCCCTCCGACAAACATGACAGGGGGGGGCGGCCAAGGGCAGGAGCCCAAGTAGGATTCAGACCTACTTGGGGCGCCCCTTTGCCTCTCCCCTCTCCCTCCCACCTATATATATGAGGAGGGGGCGCCTAGCACTGCGCAGACAATTGTTTAGCCATGTATGGTGCCCCCCTCCATCGTTTACACCCCCGGTCATATTTTCGTAGTGCTTAGGCGAAGCCCTACAAAGATCACTTCACAATCACCGTCACCACGTTGTCGTGCTGACGGAACTCATCTACTACCTCGATGTCTTGCTGGATCAAGAAGGTGAGGGACGTCACTGAGCTGAATGTGTGCAGAACGCGGAGTTGCCGTGCGTTCGGTACTTGATCGGTTGAAGCGCGAAGAAGTTCGACTACATCAATCGCGTTGAGAAACGCTTCCGCTTATGGTCTACGAGGGTACATAGACACACTCTCCCCCTCGTCGCTATGCATATCCATGGATAGATCATTGCATATGCGTAGAATTTTTTGGTTTTCCATGCAACGATACCCAACAGTGGTATCTGAGACAGGTCTATGTGTAGATGATATGCACGAGTAGAACACAAAGAATTGTGGGCGGTGATAGTCATATTGCTTACCACCAACGTCTTATTTTAATTCGGTGGTATTTTGGGATGAAGCGGCCTGGACCAACCTTACATGTCCGCGCACATGAGACCGGTTCCACCGACTAACATGCAACTAGTTTTGCATAAAGGTGGCTGGCGGGTGTCTGTTTCTCCTACTTTAGTTGAATAGAATTTGACTGCGGCCGGTCCTTGAAGAAGGTTAAGATGGCAAACTTGACAAAACACCGTTGTGGTTTTATGCATAGGTAAGAACGGTTCTTGCTAGAAACAAGTAGCAGCCACGTAAAATTTTCAACAGCAAGGTAGAGGACGTCTAACTTGTTTTACATGGCATGTTATGATGTGATATGGTCAAGACATGATGTGATAAATGTTATTGTATGAGATGATCATGTTTTTTAAGATATCTGACAACCGGCAGGAGCCTTATGGTTGTCTCTTTATTGTATGAAATGATAACGTCATGTAATTGTAATTGCTTTACTTTATCACTATGCGTTAGCTATAGTTGTAGAAGCAATAGTTGGTGAGACAACCACGACGCTACGATGGAGATCAAGGTGTCGAGCCGGTGACGATGGAGATCATGACGATGCTTTGGAGATGGAGATCAAAAGCACAAGATGATGATGGCCATATCATGTCACACATTTTGATTGCGCGTGATGTTTATCTTTTATGCATCTTATTTTGCTTAGAATGGTGGTAGAATTATAAGATGATCCCTTCACTAAATTTCAAGGTAAAAGTGTTCTCCCTGAGTATGCGCCGTTGCTACAGTTCATCGTGTTGAGACACCACGTGATGATCGGGTGTGATAGACTCTACGTTCACATACAACGGGTATAAGACAGTTTTACACATGTAGAATACTTGGGTTAAACTTGACGGGCCTAGCATGTACAGACATGGCCTTGGAACACTGGAGACCGAAAGGTCGAACGTGAATCATATAGTAGATATGATCAACATAGAGATGTTCACCATTGATGACTACCCCATCTCACGTGATGATCGGACATGTGTTAGTTGATTTGGATCATGTATCACTTAGATGACATGAGGGATGTCTATTTAAGTGGGATTTATTAAGTAATTTGATTAATTGAACTTAATTTGTCATGAACTTAGTCTTGATAGTTTTGCATATCTATGTTGTAGACCAATAGCTTGTGATATAGCTCCTATATATTTTTGATATGTTCCTAGAAAAAACTAAGTTGAAAGATGATAGTAGCAATGATGCGGACTGGGTCTGTGATCTGAGGATCATCCTCATTGCTGCACCGAAGAATTATATCCTTGATGCACCGCTAGGTGACAAACCTGTTGCAGGAGCAGATGCAGACATTATGAGCGTTTTGCAAGCTCGATATGATGACTACTTGATAGTTTAGTGCGCCATACTTTACGGCTTAGAACCGGGACTTCGAAAACATTTTGAACGCCACAGAGCATATGAGATGTTCCAAGAAGCTGAAAATTGATATTTTAGATTCTTGCCCGTGTCGAGAGGTATGAGACCTCTGACAAGTACTTTGCCTACAAGATGGAGGAGAATAGCTTAACCAGTGAGCATGTGCTTAGAATGTCTGGGTACTTGTCGGTGTCAAAACCGGCGGATCTCGGGTAGGGGGTTCCGAACTGTGCGTCAAGGCCGGATGGTAACAGGAGACAAGGGACACGATGTTTTTTACCCAGGTTCGGGCCCTCTCGATGGAGGTAATACCCTACTCCTGCTTGATTAATATTGATGATATGGGTAGTACAAGAGTAGATCTACCACGAGATCAAGGAGGCTAAATCCTAGAAGCTAGCCTATGGTATGATTGTTGTGTATGGAGTTGATTGCCTACGGACTACAACCCTCCGGTTTATATAGACACCGGATAGGGTTAGGGTTACATAGAGTCGGTTACAATGGTAGGAGATCTTGAATATCCGCATCACCAAGCTTGCCTTCCACGCCAAGGAAAGTCCCATCCGGACATGGGACGAAGTCTTCAATCTTGTATCTTCATAGTCCAGGAGTCCGGCTGAAGGTATAGTCGGGCTACCCGAACACCCCCTAATCCAGGACTCCCTCAGTAGCCCCTGAACCAGGCTTCAATGACGACGAGTCCGGCGCGCAAATTGTCTTCGGCATTGCAAGGCGGGTTCCTCCTCCAAGTCCTTCGTAGAAGATTGTAAACACCAAGAGTAGTGTCCGGCTCTGCAAAATAAGCTTCCACATATTGCCATAGAGAGAATGATGTAAACACAAATCAAATCTGCTGACGTATTCCGCAGTGCGTCATCACACTACGGCCAAGTCCTTTACTCGAATCGTTTTTACTTTTCCACCTCAGCATGTTTTGCGAGGCGGTTTCCTTGGCACGTCTTGTCAAAGCAGAGATCGTGTACCTCCCTTTTACGGGATTCTCATCAATACGGACGTGGGTAACCCAACCGCGCCACTTATCACGGTGCTTGGGAGGCAAGCGAGTTTTACTAGGCAGGTGGGGACGCACAACCGCATCCGCCCATAATAGGGGACAAGGATCCACCTTTTTACCTACACCTTCTTCCTCCTTTGCCAATCTATCTCCTGCACACTCGAGCTCCAGCGCCCAAGCCCGCACTTCCCACCTCAACCTTCTCCAGCAATGTCCGGAGTGGGAGGCAAGTGGATGGTCTCCTCCGCCACGGAGGGTAAAGTCAAGAAGCTAAGGAAGGCCAGATACCTGTCCAAGGACATCGCGTACCGGCTTCCCGAAGAGGGGCAGCTTCTCCCCACCCCAAGGCCCCATGAGAGGGTAGTATTTCTCCCCCACTTCCTCCGCGGACTGGGTTTTCCACTCCACCCATTTGTCCAGGGGCTCATGTTCTACTACGGCCTGGATTTCCACGATCTGGCTCCAAACTTCATCCTCAACATCTCGGCGTTTATTGTCGTGTGCGAGGCTTTTCTCCGCGTCCGCCCTCATTTCGGCCTCTGGCTCAAGACCTTCAACGTCAAGCCCAAGGTGGTGCGAGGCAGCCAGGCGGAGTGCGGAGGCGCCATGGCGGGCAAGATGGCCAACGTCCTATGGTTCGAGGGCTCTTTCGTGGAGACCCTAAAGGGGTGGCAATCCGGGTGGTTTTACATAACCGAGCCACGCGATCTGAACTGGATCACAGCCCTCGAGTTCCGATCCGGACCCCCCCACGCGGCTTATGTCCTGGAAAGAGACGGGCCTGTCGTGGGGTGACGAAAAAGAGGTGACCGGATTGCAAACATGCATCCAGTCCCTGGTGAACAAGCCAATCCGGCTTGTTAATGTATTCCAGGTTATGCTCGTCTGCCGGATCCTCCCGTGCCAACAACGGGATTTTAATCTGTGGGAGTTGGACCCGGCGCAGCACCAAACCCTTAGCAGGCTCTTCGACACGACGTACGAAGATGCCTGGAATGTGCTATTCAAGGGCGCCGAGGCTCCCGCATCCGCTTCCGAGGACCGCGGATACAGCTCGCAGCGTCACGCTGGCGAGGTAAGCTATCTTCACCTTTTACAGGATGTTAAGCTTTTTTCATAGTTTGACTCTATGCGGGATCTAAACTCCCTTACCTTTGACAGGCTTGGCGGGCGATATCCGGACCGATTAACTGTCCGGCTCCGCTGCCCGAAGACCCAGCCCCAGCTCTACTAGCGAAGCTGCTGGTTCCAGCGCCTTATGTGGTGCCGGAGAAGAAGGCCAAGAAGAAGAAGGCCACGGGGACTCGAAAGAGTGCCCGTAATGTGGTGGTGTCGGACTCGTCATCCGATGAGTCTGAGACGCTCTCCTCCCGTGAGAACGAGGAGGAGGAAAAAGAAAACTCTCCCCCTCCAGCGGGGGGAGGAAACAAAAGGAAGGCCGCCCCAACGGGGGAGGCCGAAGGGTCCAGGAAGAGGAAGACCCCTCTGCCGAACTACTCCCCCGACGCTGAAGAGGACGAAGAGCAGTGGCCAGATAGGGCCAAGCGTCCGGCGAGATCGTAAGTATTCGGATATCAGAGTAACTCATGACGTTCCTTTGTCGCACAGCTTTCCCTAATGTCGAACATAATTATGCATCCCGCCCCGGGCCGAACTCAACGAGTCGTCGAGCGGCTCCCTGGATTCATCGGACGTGAACTCAGTTCCGCCCGCTGTCTCCCCCCGCACTGCGGACGACGCCGAAGTGGCATCGCAACGAGCTCCGGGGCAGGAGGAGGTGGTCCTGGAGGAGCCGCAAGGCGACCTCCCGGACCCCAGGAGTAAAGGGGACAAGACCCCCCAGGGCTCCAAGTCCGGCTTTGTGCCGGTCACCACACCGGAATCTTCAACAGTTCCGGACCGCGGTAGGTGAACTCCTTCCAAGAGGAGCAAGCCTTCTGAGCCGGCGGCCTCCGTCCAACCAGAGGTGCTGGACAATCTGCTGGAGGTGCTTGACGGCGCCTCCATCGACGAGGAGCACCGTACTATTATGAGTACGGTGATCCAGAAGGTTCAATCCGCCAAGAGCGGACTGAGTGAAGCTTGCGCTAGCCTCCTAACAGGCTTCGAGGTAAGTAAAAAATATGTAAAAATATAACCGCATAGACAGTAGCCCCTGATGCTCTGTTTGGCGTTCGGAAAGAAAAGCCGAATAGAGGATCTATTAAATTTCGCAGGAGTCTAACAATAAAGAGTCAATATGCGTATGCAGGCTTCGCTGCTAGCCACCGCCGCACTGACTGCGGAGGTGGGTGCCCTGAAACAGGGCCTTGAGCAGACCGAGCAAGAGCTCGGCCTTGCCAAGCGGCAGCTCAAGGAGAAAGAAGGTAAGAAAATACCTTATAGAAAAAGTGCCTATAAAAAGACGTAATTGCAAAAAATAACAGGATTGTACTGCTTATTGTAGGGGCCACGACTGAGGTGGCGACCCTCAAGTAGGCGCTGTCCGAGGTCGAAAAGAAAGCGGCCACGGAGCGCACCGAGCGAGACAAACTTGAGGCCCGGGTCGGCGAGGTGCAGCAAGAGCTTCAGGCTCTCATGAAAAAACATGAGAGTTTGGAGCTTGAGTCAAAGACGCAAGCATTCGAGCTCGCGGCGGCCCTAGAGACTGCCAAGGCCGAAGCCCAAAAGGCCCTCCAAGAGTTGGAGGAGATGAAAAAGATAGCAGTGGGTAAGGCATTCTTTATGCAAAGCAGAAATATAAAAGTAAACTACTTGTTACTTACCCGAATCTGGAGCTCTCCAGGGGCATTCGCAGATCTTCCCCGCAGCGTATCCGACGCCGCCGCATTCTACCGAGCTGAAGAGGGCAGCTCGACGGAGAAGGTGTTCTGGTCTCAGTATGCTTAGGCCGGACACCCTGTGCCCTTAAGCGACCAGCTGAAACAGCTGGTCGAGCTCCACAAGGTGGCCGAACAGGCCATGAAGGGCTTCATAGTTCGGCTGTGGCCCGGAGAGGCCTTGCTTGGGAGCTACTTCGGGCTGGTGCGGTGGCTGGTGGAGGCCTGTCCAAGGCTCGAGGTCATCAAGCGCTCCGTCTGCATCGAAGGTGCCCGTAGGGCCCTTGCCCGTGCAAAGGTGCACTGGGGTAAGCTGGACGGTGAGAAGCTTGTTAGGGACGGGCCGCCGCCGGGGAAGGAGCATCGCAAGCCCGAGAACTACTATAAGGATGTTCTTGCGGGTGCCCGCCTTGTGGCGGATGAGTGTACCAAGGATGTAATTTTTGAATGAACTCGCTCGTGTTTATCCTGTGCGCTGAAAACTTGTTCATATGCGCTAAGCAATGCTTATTGAATTTAAAATATTATTTTCTGTGCGGCCGTTTATCAAAAATTGAGAGATGGCCAGTCGTCGGCTTCTACCGCCATGCCACTAGTGCTGGGGTGTTCGGGATAAACCTGAGCGCTCTTTTTCCCATGGTTGGGTCCTTCGAGGGAGGCGCTCAGCACAACGAACCAGGCAATCGGACTATAATGCTTGAACACTCTCACTTAGCCATAGAACTTTATAATTTTAAATTTCGGCAAAGCCCCTAGTTCAGAAGACCGAGTTCGGGGCGCTATCCACGCCATGGCCGGACAAAGCCAGCTCCTCGCTCGAAGCGGCATAAGTCTTTAGGGACTCGAAAAACCTCTCGAACAGCGACCGGTCTCTCGCCTCATCATGACAGGTAGTTTTAGCTTTCTCCACTGAGGTTCTTAACCCAGCTGAACCGGGGCACAATCGCAGTGGTTCTCCTAGTGCTACCTTAGCCGATATAGCGGAACGTAAGGCACCAAAACATAGGAGCCGGGCAAACCCAACTATTGACCCAAATCATGATTCGAAGCCGATACATGTAGTGCTATAAGTTCGGGGTGCCGCACTTGTGAAAGTGTACGGACTTCTCACACCATAATGAGGGGTACTGAAGCCCCTGGCGTGTTTGCCGTACCATGGTGTACGGGTGCGATCATGTCATTTAATAAACATATATATGAAAAGAGGATAATTCAAAAAATAGACAAAAAGCTATGCATTGTTTATAGAGAGGCTATTTATCAAAGCCGAACGATACAAATAGTGCGGTAAGCAAAAGATATTGGACTATTCAGTATGTCCTGACCAGGGGCAGGCCGCGGAATTGTATTTAAAACAGGTATACCGCTCGTAACAGAGACCACCTGGGAGTTCCATAATGCGGCATGGCTTGTCTGCCTCCCTGGATCTTGCATCGTTTGTGCGGCAGTCGAATTGCCGAACTGGTTGTCCGAAGTATGGAGTCCTGAAAGTAAGAAAAAATTAAAAAAAAGAATCCGGCAGCCCCTAGTACGTTTTAAGCCGTATTTTGGGCGTGCCGTTATTGTGCCCCTTCCCCTGTGCCCATGGTATTTCAAGGGCGTAGTTATGTACGCGAGGTACTGGTTTCGCTATGTCGCGAAAGCTGGGGTTGGGGCCGCATTGCTACGCTTGCTCAGAGTATGCCAGGCGGTCCTGCTGTGGGTTATTCTGGGCGCGCTTGGCAGTGTCTGGCTTTTTAATGGCCGGACTGGAGAATTGCCTGAGAAGGCTACTTTGTACCTCCGCTGCGAGAGCCGCCGTATGCTCCTTCGTACGGAGGGAGCGTTCGGTGTTTCCGTTGACCGTAATTACTCCTCGAGGGCCTGGCATCTTGAGCTTGAGATATGCGTAGTGCGGCACCGCATTGAAATTTGCGAATGCGGTTCGTCCGAGCAGGGCGTGATAGCCACTGCGAAACGGGACTATATCGAAGATTAACTCTTCGCTTCGGAAATTTTCCGGGGATCCGAAGACCACGTCAAGTGTTACTGAGCCTGTACAGTTGGCTTCTACACCTGGTATAATGCCTTTAAAGGTCGTTCTTGTTGGCTTAATCCTTGAGGGATCTATGCCCATTTTCCGCACTGTATCCTGATAAAGCAGGTTCAGGCTACTGCCACCGTCCATGAGGACTCTTGTGAGATGAAATCCGTTGATGATTGGGTCGAGAACCAATGCGGCGAAGCCGCCATGACGGATGCTAGTGGGATGGTCCCTTCGATCAAAAGTGATCGGGTAGGAGGACCATGGGTTGAACTTTGGGGCGACTGGCTCCATCGCGTATACGTCCCGTAGCGCACGCTTCCGCTCCCGCTTGGGAATGTGGGTTGCGTATATCATGTTCACCGTCCGCACTTGTGGGGGAAAGTCCTTCTGTCCATTGTTGTTCGGCGGCTTGGGCTCCTCGTCGTCGCTGTGTAGCCCCTTGTCTCTGTTTTCGGCCCTTAACTTGCCTGCCTGCTTGAACACCCAACAATCCCTGTTAGTGTGATTGGCTGGCCTTTCAGGGGTGCCATGTATCTGGCACAAGCGATCGAGTATTCGGTCCAAACTGGACGGGCCCTGAGTATTCTTTTTGAATGGCTTTTTCCGCTGACCGGATTTATAGCCTTTGAATCCAGCATTGACTGCTGTGTCTTCATTGATGTCGCTGTTAACGCGGCGTTTTTGCTTATTCCGACGTGTCCTGCCACTTTTGTCCTTGGTATCCGAATTACCAGGGTTCTTTGATAAGTTGTTACTGCGAGCTAGCCAGCTGTCTTCTCCCGCGCAAAAGCGGGTCATGAGTGTCGTGAGGGCTGCCATGGTTTCGGCTTTTCCTGTCCCAGGTGCCGGGCAAGCCACTCGTCGCGGATGTTATGCTTGAAGGCTGCTAGGGCCTCTGCGTCCGGATAGTCGACTATCTAGTTTTTCTTTGTTAGGAACCGTGTCCAGAATTGTCTAGCCGATTCCTCTGGCTGCTGAATTATGTGGCTTAAGTCGTCGGCATCCGGCGGTCGCACGTGAGTGCCCTGGAAATTGTCGAGGAATGCGGCTTCCAGGTCCTCGCAAGAACCGATTGAGTCTGCTGGGAAGTTGTTAAGCCAATGCCGGGCCGGTCCTTTAAGTTTGAGCGGGAGGTATTTGATGGCGTGTACATCATCGCCGCGTGCCATGTGGATGTGAAGGAGATAATCCTCGATCCATACCACCGGATCTGTTGTGCCATCGTATGATTCGATGTTTACGGGTTTGAAACCCTCTGGGATTTTATGCTCCATTACTTCATTCGTGAAGCATAGCGGGTGTGCGGCGCCTCTGTACTGGGCTATATCACGACGCAGCTCGGAAGAGCTATGTCTGTTGTGTTCGGCCCGGCCGGATTTGTTGTATCCGGAGTGAAGATCATTGTCACATGCCGTAGGGCGCCTGTGCGATCCGTAGATCGATCTTGTTTGTCTTGCCTTATCCTCCAGTATGTCTCGCAGGTCGGGCGCATTTTTCCGTGCCTTAGTTGAGCGGCGTCGGGGCATGGCTTGGGTGGAGGGCCGAGAGGCCTCTCTGTCGCGGCCGCGAGGTGGCCGGTCTGCCATGTCATGCACTGGTGATGTAGGTGCTTCCTCCTCTGATCGGGGTAGTGGCCTGCGCTTCGGGTAACTCATGGAGGGGCGTTTGAGTTCATACTCTTCGGCCGCAAGGACTTCAGTCCATCTGTCAGCTAGCAAATCTTAGGCAGCTCTAAGCTGTTGCTGCTTTTTCTTGAGGCTGCTTGCCGTGGCTAAAAGCCTGCGTTTAAAACACTCTTGTTCGGCGGGGTCTGATGGTATGACGAATTCGTCGTCATCGAGGCTTGCCTCGTCTTCGGAGGGAGGCGTATAGTTATCATCCTCGACCTCTCGGTCTGCCGCTCTCTCATGAGGGCTGGCTTCTCCATCTTCCTGTGCCGAATCTTGCTGAGGTGGGTGTTCTTCGGCGCTATCCGGGGTAGTATTATCTCCCGTGCCGGAATCACCGTTTTTGCTTTGGCGGGATTTAGAGCAGCGCCGCTGACGCCGGCGCTTTGGCTGTTTCTTGGGGGCGTCATCCCCCACTGTTCCATCGCCATCTCCATCTTTTGGAGTATCCACCATATATATGTCATATGACGAGGTGGCCTTCCAGCGCCCTACAGGTGCTAGTTCTTGTTCATCTCCTGCATCGTCGTCCATGCCGTCGATGTCTTCGGAGTCGAAGTCAAGCATGTCGGTTAAGTCGTCGGCAGTGGCTATGAAGTGGGTGGTGGGTGGGTTTTGAATTTCTTCATTGTCCGTATCCCAACCTTGCTAACCGTAGTCCGGCCAGGGCTCTCCTGATAAAGAGAGAGACTTTAGAGAATTCAGGATGTCGCCGAAGGGCGAGTGCTGAAAGATGTCCGCGGCGGTGAACTCCATTATCGACGCCCAATCGGATTCGATCGGCAGGGGTGCGGGGGGCTCGAAGTTCGGAGAGGAATCCGGCTCCTCGGAGTCACGGGCCATGCGGAGTGCGGGGCTGGAGTTCAGCTCGATCACCTCTGAGATCGCAGCCCCTGAGGCAGCGTCCAACCGCTGATCCTTGATCGGCGCAGTAGGCTCCGAATCAATGGTCGAAACCGATGCGTGTGCGGCCTCCAAGGCGCTGTTCGGCGGCAGAGCTATATCATGCCCATCGAGACAGTGCGGCGCGCTTGGCTATGGCTCGAATCCGTCGAAGATCAAGTCCCCGTGGATGTCAGCCGTGTAGTTTAGGCTTCCAAACCTGACCTGATGGCCAGGGGCGTAGATTTCGATCTGCTCAAGGTGGCCAAGCGAATCGGCCCGCAGAGCGAAGATCTGTCCGGGGAGCAAAGTCTCACCCTGGACCGCATCGTTGTTGATGATCAAAGGAGCCATCGGGCCTAAAGGCGACGACACAGAGGAACTCTCAATAAAAGCACCAATGTTGGTGTCAAAACCGGAGGATCTCGGGCAGGGGGTCCCGAACTGTGCGTCAAGGCCGGATGGTAACAGGAGACAAGGGACACGATGTATTTTACCCAGGTTCGGGCCCTCTCGATGGAGGTAATACCCTACTCCTGCTTGATTAATATTGATGATATGGGTAGTATAAGAGTAGATGTACCACGAGATCAAGGAGGCTAAACCCTAGAAGCTAGCCTATGGTATGATTGTTGTGTATGGAGTTGATTGCCTACGGACTACAACCCTCCGGTTTATATAGACACCAGATAGGGTTAGGGTTACATAGAGTCAGTTACAATGGTAGGAGATCTTGAATATCCGCATCGCCAAGCTTGCCTTCCACGCCAAGGAAAGTCCCATCCGGACACGGGACGAAGTCTTCAATCTTGTATCTTCATAGTCTAGGAGTCCGGCTGAAGGTATAGTCCGGCTACCCGAACACCCCCTAATCCAGGACTCCCTCAGTACTACAATCACTTGAATCAAGTGGGAGTTAATCTTCCAGATAAGATAGTGATTGACAAAGTTCTCTAGTCACTATCACCAAGCTACTAGAACTTCGTGATGAACTATAATATGCAAGGGATGACGAAAATGATTCCCGTGCTCTTGGCGATGCTGAAATCAGCGATGGTAGAAATCAAGAAGGAGCATCAAGTGTTGATGGTTAACAAGACCACTAGTTTCAAGAAAATGGGCGAGGGAAAGAAATGGAACTTCAAGAAGAATGGCAAGTAAGTTTCCACTCCCGTGAAGGCCCAAAGATGGACCCAAGCCTGAAACTGAGTGCTTCTACTGTGAAGGAAATGGTCACTGGAAGTGGATCCGCCCCAAATACTTGGCGGATAAGAAGGATGGCAAAATGAACAAAGGTATATTTGATATACATGTTATTGATGTGTATTTTACTAGTGTTCGAAGTAACCCCTAGTTATTTTATACCGGTTCAGTTGCTAAGATTAGTAACTCGAAACAGGAGTTACAGAGACTAGTTAAAAGCAAGGTGATGATGTGCGTTGGAAATGATTCTAAGGTTGATATGATCACCATCACACACTCCCTCTACCTTCGGGATTAGTGTTGAACCTAAATAAATGCTATTAGATGTTTATGTTGAGCATGAATGTGATTAGATCATGATTATTGCAATACGTTTATTCATTTAAGTTAGAGAATAATTGTTGTTCTGTTTACATGAATTAAACCTTCTATGGTCATACACCCAATGTGAATGGTTTATTGAATCTCGATCGTAGTGATACACATATTTATAATATTGATGCCAAAATATGCAAAGTTGACAATGACAGTGCAACATATTTGTGCACTGTCATTTAGGTCATATTGGTGTAAAGCGCATGAAGAAACTCCATGCTGATGGACTTTTGGAATCACTTGATTATGAATCATTTGATACTTGTGAACCATGCCTCATGGGCAAGATGACTAAAACTCCGTTCTCTGGAACAATGGAGCGAGCTAATGACTTATTGGAAATAATACATACCATGAGTGTTGAGGCACGCAGAGGGTATCGTTATTTTCTGACCTTTACAGATGATTTAAGTAGATATGGATATATTTTCTTAATGAAACACAAGTCTGAAACATTTGAAAAGCTCAAAGAATTTTAGAGTGAAGTAGAGAATCATTGTAACAAGAAAATAAAATCTCTACGATCTAATTGTGGAGGCGAATATTTGAGTTACGAGTTTGGCCTCCATTTAAAACAATGTGAAATAGTTTCACAACTCACACCACCTAGAACACCACAGCGTAATGGTGTGTCCGAATGTCGTAACCATACTTTATTAGATATGGTGTGATCTATAATGTCTCTTACCGATTTGCCACTATCGTTTTGGGGTTATGCATTAGAGACAGCTGCATTCACGTTAAATAGGGCACCGTCTAAATTCGCTGAGACGACACTGTTGGGGAACGTAGTAATTTCAAAAAATTTACTACGCACACGCAAGATCATGGTGATATATAGCAACGAGAGGGGAGAGTGTTGTCTACGTACCCTCGTAGACCGACAGCGGAAGCGTTATGACAACGCGGTTGATGTAGTCATACGTCTTCACGGCCCGACCGATCAAGCACCGAAACTACGGCACCTCCGAGTTCTAGCAAATGTTCAGCTCGATGACGATCCCCGGACTCCGATCCAGCAAAGTGTCGTGGAAGAGTTCCGTCAGCACGACGGCGTGGTGACGATCTTGATGTTCTATTGTCGCAGGGCTTCGCCTAAGCACCACTACAATATTATCAAGGACTATGGTGGAGGGGGGCACCGCACACGGCTAAGAGAACGATCTTGAAGATCAACTTGTGTGTCTAGAGGTGCCCCCTGCCCCCGTATATAAAGGAGCAACGGGGGTGCAGCCGGCCCTAGGAGGAGGTGCGTAGGAGGAGTCCTACTCCTACCGGGAGTAGGACTCCCCCCTTTCCCTAGTTGGATTAGGACTTGGGGGGAAGGAGGAGAGGGAAGAAAGGAAAGGGGGGGGGGCGCCGCCCTCCCTCCTTGTCCAATTCGGACTTGGGGGGGAAGGGGCGCGCGGCAGCCCCTAGGCCTCCTCTCCTCTTCCTCCAATAGGCCCATTAAGGCCCATTAGGTTACCGGGGGGGTCCGGTAACCTCCTAGTACTCCGGTAAAATGCCGATTTCACCCGGAACACTTCTGATGTCCAAACATAGGCTTCCAATATATCAATCTTTATGTCTCGACCATTTCGAGACTCCTCGTCATGTCCGTGATCACATTCGGGACTCCGAACAAACTTCGGTACATCAAAATATATAAACTCATAATGAAACTGTCATCGTAACGTTAAGCGTGCGAACCCTACGGGTTCGAGAACAATGTAGACATGACCGAGACATGTCTCCAGTCAATAACCAATAGCGGAACCTGGATGCTCATATTGCCTCCTACATATTCTACGAAGATCTTTATCGGTCAGACCGCATAACAACATACGTTGTTCCCTTTGTCATCGGTATGTTTTGCCCGAGATTCGATCGTCGGTATCTCAATACCTAGTTCAATCTCGTTACCGGCAAGTCTCTTTACTCGTTTCGTAATACATCATCTCGCAACTAACTCATTAGTTGCAATGCTTGCAAGGCTTATGTAATGTGCATTACCGAGAGGGCCCAGAGATACCTCTCCGACAATTGGAGTGACAAATCCTAATCTCGAAATACGCCAACCCAACATGTACCTTTGGAGACACCTGTAGAGCTCCTTTATAATCACCCAGTTACGTTGTGACGTTTGGTAGCACACAAAGTGTTCCTCCGGCAAACGGGAGTTGCATAATTCATAGTCATAGGAACATGTATAAGTCATGAAGAAAGCAATAGCAACATACTAAACGATCGGGTGCTAAGCTAATGGAATGGGTCATGTCAATCACATCATTCTCCTAATGATGTGATCCCATTAATCAAATGACAACACATGTCTATGGTTAGGAAACATAACCATCTTTGATTAACGAGCTAGTCAAGTAGAGGCACACTAGTGACGTTTAGTTTGTCTATGTATTCACACAAGTATTATGTTTTCGGATAATACAATTCTAGCATGAATAATAAACATTTATCATGATATAAGGAAATAAATAATAACTTTATTAGTGCCTCTAGGGCATATTTCCTTCAGACACCGTATGAACTATGGTTTGGTAAGAAACTTAAGCTGTTGTTTCTTAAAGTTTGGGGTTGCCACACTTATGTCAAAAAGGCTTCAGCCTGATAAGCTTGAACCCAAATCGGAGAGGTGCATCTTCATAGGATACCCTAAGGAAATAATTGGGTTTCCCCTCTTTGTTGCCAAGAATGGGAAATTTCTAGAGAAGGAATTTCTCTCGAAAGAAGTGAGTGGGAGGAAAGTAGAACTTGAGGAGGTAATGTACCTTCTCTCAATTTGGAAAGTAGCACATCAGAGAAATCTGTTCCCGTAATGCCAACACCAACTAGATAGGAAGCGAATGATGATGATCATAAAACTTCAGATCAAGTTGCTACTGAACCTCGTAGGTCGACCAGAGCATGATCCGCACCAGAGTGGTACGGCAATCCTGTCCTGGAAGTCATGTTGTTGGACAACAGTGAACCTATGAACTATGAAGAAGTTATGATGAGCCCAGATTCCGATAAATGGTTTGAGGCCATGGAATCTGAGATAGGATCCATGTATGAGAACAAAGTATGGACTTTGGTGGACTTGTCCGATGGTCGGCAAGCCATAGAAAATAAATGGATCTTCAAGAAGAAGACTGACGCTGATGGTAATGTCACTGTCTACAAACCTTGACTTGTCGCAAAAGGTTTTTTGACAAGTTTAAGGGGTTGACTAAAATGAGACTTTCTCACCCATAGTGATGCTTAAGTCTGTCCGAATCATGTTAGCAGTTGCTGCATTTTATGAAATCTGGCAAATGGACGTCAAAATTGCATTCCTTAATGGATTTTTTAAAGAAGAGTTGTATATGATCCAACCAAAAGGTTTTGTCGATCCTAAAGGTGTTAACAAAGTGTGCAATCTCCAGCGATCCATCTATGGACTGGTGCAAGCATCTTGGAGTTGGAATATATGCTTTGATGAGGTGATCAAAGCATATGGTTTTATACAGACTTAAGGTGAAGCTTGTATTTACAGGAAAGTGAGTGGGAGCTTTGTAGCATTTCTGATATTATATGTGGATGACATATAATCGATCGGAAATGATATAGTATTTCTGGATATCATAAAAGGTTACTTCAATAAGAATTTTTCAATGAAAGACCTCGGTGAAGCTACTTATATATTGGGCATCAAGATCTATAGGGATAGATCGAGGCACTTAATAGGACTTTCACAAAGCACATACCTTGACAAGATTTTGAAGAAGTTCAAAATGGATCAGTCAAAGAAAGGGTTCTTGCCTGTGTTGCAAGATGTGAAGTTGAGTAAGACTCAAAGCCCGACCATGGCAGGAGATAGAGAGAGAATGAAAATCATTCCCTATGCCTCAGCCATATGTTCTATAAAGTATGCTATTCTGTGTACCAGACCTATTGTGTGCCTTGCCATGAGTTTGGCAAGGGGGTACAATAGTGATCCAGGAGTAGATCACTGGACGACGGTCAAAATTATCCTTAGAGAACTAAGGAAACATTTTCTCGGTTATGGAGGTGATAAAGAGTTTGTCGTAAAGAGTTACATTGATGCAAGCTTTGACACAGATTCATATGACTATGACTATCAATCTGGATACATATTGAACGTGGGAGCAATTAGCTAAGAATAGCTCCATGCAGAGCATTGTAGACATAGAAATTTGCAAAATACATACGGATCTGAATGTGTTAGACTCGTTGACTAAACTTTTCTCACAAGCAAAACATGATCACACCTTAGTGCTCTTCGGTTGTTAATCACATGGTGATGTGAAATAGATTATTGACTCTAGTAAACTCTTTGGGTGTTTGTCACATGGCGATGTGAACTATGGGTGTTAAATCACATGGTGATGTGAACTACATTATTGACTCTAATGCAAGTGGGAGACTGAAGGAAATAAGCCCCAGATGCAATAATAAAGTTGTTACTTTATATTTCCTTATTCATGATAAAGGTTTATTATTCATGCTAGAATTGTATTGATCGGAAACCATAATACATGTGTGAATACATAAACAAACACCGTGTCCCTAGTGAGCCTCTACTAGACTACACTACTAGGGAAAAGCCTAGCAGCAGCGCGGGTTTTGGGCCTATTAGCAGCGCGGGGGCCGGCGTTACTAATAAGGCGCTACAGCTAACGTATAGCAGCAGCGCAGGTGCCACCCGTGCTACTACTACGTCCGTTAGTAGTAGCATGGGTAAAAACCCGCGCTACTACTAACCCGCGGAATTTTTTTTCGAATTTTTTGCGCGAATTTTCAAATTTCTGAATTATTTTAACCTCTAATCTCTAATCACCCTAATCGCTGCTCAATTTAATCTCTAATCACCCCTCATCATTCCAAATCATCTAACTTCCCGGACGGTCACCCACCCTCTCACTACTCCAGCCTGAGCACGCTTAACTTCCGGGTTCTATTCTCCCTCGATTCCAAGTCTGCACTTGTTGTTTTCCTGACAATAGTAAGATGTCAATCCTATTAACCCTCGGGAGTTTAGCTTGAGCATGAAGTCACACATTTCGCTGTTTGAGTTTAAAACTATTGTTCTAAAAAACAATAATTATTTAGTAACACTAATATTTCTTGAATAAGGAGTTTGACCACATTTTGACCAAAGTTTGACCAGATTTGACCAAAATTCCAAAAAACTGAAATAATTATTTAGTAACACTAATATTCTTGAATAATTATTTAGTAACAGTAATACTTCTTGAATAAGTAGTTTGACCACAGTTTGACCAGATTTGACCAAAATTAAAAAAAACTGAAATTTGAGCATAACTTTTTTTCCTTTTAGAATTTGAGGATTCTAAAAATTTTCAAATAGGCCATAGGCCGTCTCCATCGTATGCGGATTTCGTGCTGAACATTTTGATATATTATACGTTTTTTTCTGACATCGTATGCAAAAGTTATAGCCGTTTTACATTTTCCCTACACTTTTTGCAAAACATGTCCAAACTTAAGTTTCTAAATTTTCCTAACTAGTAGATGTAGTAACATAACTACATCTCGAAGGATTTTAATTTTTGAAACATTTTGATATATTATACGTTTTTTTCTAACATCGTATGCAAAAGTTATAGCCGTTTTACATTTTCCCTACACTTTTTGCAAAACATGTCCAAATTTAAGTTTTTAAATTTTCCTAACTAGTAGATGTAGTAACATAACTACATCTCGAAGGATTTTAATTTTTGAAACATTTTGATATATTATACGTTTTTTTCTAACATCGTATGCAAAAGTTATAGCCGTTTTACATTTTCCCTACACTTTTTGCAAAACATGTCCAAATTTAAGTTTTTAAATTTTCCTAACTAGTAGATGTAGTAACATAACTACATCTCGAAGGATTTTAATTTTTGAAGTTTTTATCAATTTCTTTTGCTTTTTACAAAACCAAAAAAGCGATCCACGGGGGGGGGGGGGGGGGGGGGGGTTAGAGTTTCAAAATGGGACCTTTAGTAGTAGCAAGGGATTTTACCCCTCGCTACTACTATGGCATGTCCCGGAGGGGCACGGTTGAGACCTCTTAGTAGTAGCGAGGGGTAAAAACTTAGTAGTAGCGCAGGTTTATAACCCTCGCTACTAGTATGGCATGGCCCAGGGGCACGGTAGAGACCGCTTAGTAGTAGCGAGGGGTAAAAACCAGCGCTACTGCTATCAACTTAGTAGTAGCGAGGGTTAAAAACCCGCGCTACTACTATGGCATGTCCCGGGGGGCATGGTAGAGACCGCTTAGTAGTAGCGAGGGTAAAAAACCAGCGCTACTGCTATCAACTTAGTAGTAGCGAGGGTTAAAAACCCACGCTACTGCTACTTAGCAGCAGCGCCTGATTTTAAAGCGCGCTGCTGGTAAGATTCTGTGTATAGGCTTTTCCCTAGTAGTGCTAGCTCGTTGATCAAAGCTGGTTAAGGTTTCCTAACCATGGACATGTGTTGTCATTTGATAATGGGATCACATCATTAGGAGAATGATGTGATGGATGATACGTCTCCATCGTATCTATAATTTTTGATTGTTCCATGCGAATATTATTCAACTTTCATATACTTTTTGTAAACTTTTTATATTATTTTTGGGGCTAACATATTGATCCAGTGCCCAATGCCAGTTCCTGTCTGTTGCATGTTTTTGGTTTCGCAGAATATCCATATCAAACGGAGTCCAAACGGGATAAAATCGGACGGAGCTTATTTTTGGACAATATGGAAAATTCGGAAGGAAAACCAACGCGAACCAGTGCCCGAGGTGGTCACGAGACAGGGGGGCGCCCCCCCTGGGGCGTGCCCCTACCCTCGTGAGCCCATCGTAGGCGGTTGACGCTCTTCTTTTGCTGCAAGAAAGCTAATATTCGGAAGAAAAAAAATCACGGCGAAGGTTTTAGGCCAATCGGAGTTACGGATCTCCATATATATACGAAACGGTGAAACAGAGCCAGAATAGAACGCAGAAACACATAGAGACAGATCCAATCTCGGAGGGGCTCTCGCCCCTCCCATGCCATGGAGGCCATGGACCATAGGGGAAACACTTCTCCCATCTAGGGAGGAGGTCAAAGAAGAAGAAGAAGGAGGGTGGCTCTCTCCCCCTCACTTCCCGTGGCGCCGGAACGCCGCCGGGGGCCATCATCATCATCACCGCGATCTACACCAACACCTCCGCTATCTTCACCAACATCTCCATCACCTTCCCCCCTCTATCTACAGCGGTCCACTCTCCCGCAACCCGATGTACCCTCTACTTGAACATGGTGCTTTATGCTTCATATTATTATCCAATGATGTGTTGCCATCCTATGATGTTTGAGTAGATTTTCGTTGTCCTATCGGTGGTTGATGAATTGCTATGATTGATTTAATTTGCTTGTGGTTATGTTGTTGTCCTTTGGTTCCCATCATATGAGCGCGCGCGTGGATCACACCATAGGGTTAGTTGTATGTTGATAGGACTATGTATTGGAGGGCAAGAGTGATAGAAGCTTCAACCTAGCATAGAAATTGATGCGTACGGGATTGAAGGGGGACCAATATACCTTAATTCTATGGTTGGGTTTTACCTTAATGAACATTAGTAGTTGCGGATGCTTGCTAATAGTTCCAATCATAAGTGCATAGAATTCCAAGTCAGGGATGACATGCTAGCTGTGGCCTCTCCCACATAATACTTGCTATCGGTCTAGTAAAGTAGTCAATTGCTTAGGGGCAATTTCGCAACTCCTACCACCACTTTTCCACACTCGCTATATTTACTTTATTGTTTCTTTATCTAAACAGCCCCTACTTTTTATTTGCGTACTCTTTATTATCTTGCAAACGTATCCAACAACACCTACAAAGTACTTCTAGTTTCATACTTGTTCTAGGTAAAGCGAACGTCAAGCGTGCGTAGAGTTGTATCGGTGGTCGATAGAACTTGAGGAAGTATTTGTTCTACCTTTAGCTCCTCGTTGGGTTCGATACTCTTACTTATCGAAAACTGTTGCGATCCCCTATACTTCTGGGTTACCAAGACCTTTTTCTGGCGCCGTTGCCGGGAAGCAATAGTGTGGGGTGAATATTCTCGTGTGTGCTTGTTTTCTTTATCACTAAGTAATTTTTATTTGATGTTCTTAGTTGTTTTCTATATTTAGTTATGGGTAAGAAACGCAAAATACCAAAAAAATAGTTGTACCTACTGAACCAATGGATGAAGAACCAATCAAAATCTATCACATTGTTGAAGCTTATTACTTGGATCATCTTCGATCCCTTTGTGCTCGTGCCAAAACCCCAACTAGCTTAGTTGAGGGCAAATCTTTAGATGAGCATGCTTGTTATGTGCGACACCGTATATCTGAAAAAGGGAAATTATTATGGAGTCAAATTCAACGTCTGCAATGCTATGCTTGGAATTTATGTGAATTATATGATTTTACTTGTTGTTCTGAAAACCCTAATAAACACCTTCCCTACCAATGTGAGTTTATTGATAATGGAATCTTATCTTCTTATGCTAAAGGTGTTTATAGTTACTATGATGTTCAACAAATTAAAGAATTTGTTGCTTTTGAGGGTGCTTATGAAATTGCTTCTTTGATTGAAAAGTATGATGCTACTTTTCACAAATCTGAAAATTTTGCTATACTTAAATATTGCTATGATAATTATGCTTCTAATACCTATGTTAAACAATATATTGAGGAATACTCCGCTGTCCAAGAAGAGACTAATATTTTGCAGGAGTCTATGGAAGAAGAAATTGATGAAACTATGAGCTCATTGGATGAAAAAGATGATGAGGAGAGCGAAGAACAGAAGGAGGAAGAGCGGATTGATCACCCGTGCCCACCTTCTAATGAGAGTAACTCTTCAACTCATACATTGTTTAATTCCCCTTCTTGCTTACCGAAGGATGAATGCTATGATGATTGTTATGATCCCATTGATTCTCTTGAAATATCCCTTTTTGATGATGCTTGCTATACTTGTGGCCAAGATGCCAATATGAATTATGCTTATGGAGATGAACTTGCTATAGTTCCTTATGTTAAACATGAAATTGTTGCTATTGCACCCACGCGTGATAGTCCTATTATCTTTTTGAATTCTCCCGACTACACTATATCGGAGAAGTTTGCACTTATTAAGGATTATATTGATGGGTTGCCCTTTACCGTTGCACATGATGATTTCGATAAACATAATATGCATGTGCTTACTGCTCCTACTTGCAATTATTATGAGAGAGGAACTACATCTCCGCCTCTTTACGTTTCCAATACAACAAAATTGCAAGAAACTGTTTATACTATGCATTGGCCTTTACTATGTGTGCATGAATTGTTCTTTTATGACATGCCGATGCATAGGAAGAGAGTTAGACTTCTTCATTGCTTGATATATGTTGCTTTGTGCTCACTACTAAATTTCAAATCATTGTTAATTAAAATTGGCTTTGATATACCTTGGGATCCGGGTGGATTCACTACCTAAGCACTATATGCCTAGCTTAATGGCTTTAAAGAAAGTGCTGCCAGGGAGACAACCCGGAAGTTTTAGACAGTCATCTATTTCTGTTGAGTGCTTTAATATAGTTTAAAAACAACAAAAATAAAGAGGGGAACCCAAAACTTTTCAAAAAGGAAAGTGAAAGTGAGAAAGACAAGCACTGTTAAAGTGGGAGAGCTCCTTTAACTTTGTTCATGCTCACGGCAACTTTGTGAATCTTGATTACAGAAAATTTTCAAGAAAAATAATTATCCCCTTGTACAATTCCATTGTATTATAAAAATAATGTGTCAAGGTTTGCCTTTAGGATGTTTACATTTGCTTGATGGTTTGTACGGTGCAGGACAAAAACTTTGGCCGTAGTGCACGATTTTACATTTTTAGCTGGAACGTCAAATGGTTCTGATTCTTTTTGCACTGTCTTCCTATAAAAATTGTTTATTTTTCCTAATTTTGGTAGATTGTTTTAAGTATTAGAAGTATGGTGAATGTTCAGATTGCTACAGACTGTTCTGTTTTAGACAGATTCTGTTTTTGATGCATAGTTTGCTTGTTTTGATGAGACTATCAATTTATATCAGTGGATTAAGCCATGAAAAAGTTATAATACAGTAGACACAATGCAAAAACAAAATATGAATTGGTTTTCAACAGTACTTATAGTGGTGATTTGCTTTATTATACTAACGGATCTTACCGAGTTTTCTGTTGAAGTTTTGTGTGGATGAAGTGTTCGATGATTGAGAAGGTCTCGATGTGAGAAGAAGGAAGAGAGGCAAGAGCTCAAGCTTGGGGATGCCCGAGGCACCCCAAGTAAATATTCAAGGAGACTCAAGCATCTAAGCTTGGGGATGCTGGGGAGGCATCCCCTCTTTCTTCAACAAATATCGGTATGTTTTCGGATTCGTTTCGTTCATGCGATATGTGCAAGTCTTGGAGCGTATTTTGCATTTAGGTTTTTATTTTTCTTTTTATGCACCATGCTGGTATGAAATAGTCCTTGGTTGATTTGTAGAATGCTCATTGCACTTCACTTATATCTTTTGAGTATGGCTTCATAGAATGCTTCATGTGCTTCACTTATATCATTTGAAGTTTGGATTGCTTGTTTCTCTTCACTTAGATAACCGCCATTTGTAGAATGCTCTTTTGCTTCACTTATATTTGTTAGACAACGGGAATATCTTTTGTAGAAAGAATTAAACTCTCTTGCTTCACTTATATCTATTTAGAGAGATGACAGGAACTGGTCATTCACATGGTTAGTCATAAAATCCTGCATAAAACTTGTAGATCGCTGAATATGATATGTTTGATTCCTTGCAATAGTTTTGCGATATAAAGGCGGTGATATTAGAGTCATGCTAGTCGAGTAATTGTGAAATTGAGAAATACTTGTGTTGAAGTTTGTGATTCCCGTAGCATGCACGTATGGTGAACCGTTATGTAACGAAGTCGGAGCATGATTTATTTATTGATTGTCTTCCTTATGAGTGGCGGTCGGGGACGAGCGATGGTCTTTTCCTACCAATCTATCCCCCTAGGAGCATGCACGCAGTACTTTGTTTCGATGACTAATAGATTTTTGCAATAAGTATGTGAGTTCTTTATGACTAATGTTGAGTCCATGGATTATACGCACTCTCACCCTTCCACCATTGCTAGCCTCTCTAGTACCGCGCAACTTTCGCCGGTACCATAAACCCACCATATACCTTCCTCAAAACAGCCACCATACCTACCTATTCTGGCATTTCCATAAGCCATTCCGAGATATATTGACATGCAACTTCCATCATCATCATATACATGACTTGAGCATTCATTGTCATATTGCTTTGCATGATCGTAAGATAGCTAGCATGATGTTTTCATGGCTTGTCCATTTTTTATGTCATTGCTACGCTAGATCATTGCACATCCCGGTACACCACCGGAGGCATTCATATAGAGTCATACTTTGTTCTAGTATCAAGTTGTAATCATTGAGCTGTAAATAAATAGAAGTGTGATGATCATCATTCAATAGAGCATTGTCCCAAAAAAAGGCCAAAAAAAGGAAGTCAAAATAAAAAAAAGAGAAAGGCCAAATAAAAAAGGGGCCAAATAAAAAAATAAAAGGGACAATGCTACTATCCTTTTCCACACTTGTGCTTCAAAGTAGCACCATGTTCTTCATATAGAGAGTCTCTTGAGTTATCACTTTCATATACTAGTGGGAATTTTCATTATAGAACTTGGCTTGTATATTCCGATGATGGGATTCCTCAAATGCCCGAGGTCTTCATGAGCAAGCGAGTTGGATGCACACCCACTTAGTTTCAGTTAGAGCTTTCATACACTTATAGCTCTAGTGCATCCGTTGCATGGCAATCCCTACTCACTCACATTGATATCTATTGATGGGCATCTCCATAGCCCGTTGATACGCCTAGTTGATGTGAGACTATCTTCTCCTTTTTGTCTTCTCCACAACCACCATTCTATTCCACCTATAGTGCTATGTCCATGGCTCACGCTCATGTATTGCGTGAAAGTTGAAAAGGTTTAAGAACGTCAAAAGTATGAAACAATTGCTTGACTTGTCATCGGGGTTGTGCATGATGGAATATTTTGTGTGGTGAAGATGGAGCATAGCCAGACTATATGATTTTGTAGGGATAACTTTCTTTGGCCATGTTATTTTGAAAAGACATGATTGCTTTATTAGTAGGTTTGAAATATTATTGTCTTTATGTCAAAAGATAGGTTATTGCTTTGAATCACTCGTGTCTTAATATTCATGCCATGATTAGATATGTGATGAAGATTATGCTAAGTAGCATTCCACATCAAAAATTATCTTTTTTATCATTTACCTACTCGAGGACGAGCAGGAATTAAGCTTGGGGATGCTGATACGTCTCCGTCGTATCTATAATTTTTGATTGTTCCATGCCAATATTATTCAACTTTCATATACTTTTTGGCAACTTTTTATATTATTTTTGGGACTAACATATTGTCCAGTGCCCAGTGCCAGTTCCTGTCTTTTGCATGTTTTTGGTTTCGCAGAATATCCATATCAAACGGAGTCCAAATGGGATAAAAACGGACGGAGCTTATTTTTGGAAAATATGAAAAAATCGGAAGGAAAATCAATGCGAACCAGTGCCCGAGGTGGTCACAAGACAGCGGTCCCCCCTAGGGCGCGCCCCCTACCCTTGTGAGCCCATCGTAAGGCCGTTGACGCTCTTCTTTTGCCGCAAGAAAGCTAATATTCGGAAAAAATCACAGCGAAGGTTTCAGGCCAATCAGAGTTACGGATCTCCATATATATACGAAACGGTGAAACAGAGCCAGAATAGAACGCAGAAACGCAGAGAGACAGATCCAATCTCGGAGGGGCTCTCGACCCTCCCGTGCCATTGAGGCCATGGACCAGAGGGGAAACCCTTCTCCCATCTAGGGAGGAGGTCAAGGAAGAAGAAGAAGGAGGGGGGCTCTCTCCCCCTCACTTCCGGTGGCGCCGGAACGCCACCGGGGGCCATCATCATCATCACCGCGATCTACACCAACACCTCCGCCATCTTCACCAACATCTCCATCACCTTCCCCCCTCTATCTACAGCGGTCCACTCTCCCGCAACCCGCTGTACCCTCTACTTGAACATGGTGCTTTATGCTTCATATTATTATCCAATGATGTGTTGCCATCCTATGATGTCTGAGTAGATTTTCGTTGTCCTATCGGTGGTTGATGAATTGCTATGATTGATTTAATTTGCTTGTGGTTATGCTGCTGTCCTTTGGTGCCCATCATATGAGCGCGCGCGTGGATCACACCATAGGGTTAGTTGTATGTTGATAGGACTATGTATTGGAGGGCAAGAGTGACAGAAGCTTCAACCTAGCATAGAAATTGATGCATACGGGATTGAAGGGGGACCAATATACCTTAATGCTATGGTTGGGTTTTACCTTAATGAACATTAGTAGTTGCGGATGCTTGCTAATAGTTCCTATCATAAGTGCATATAATTCCAAGTCAGGGATGACATGCTAGCAGTGGCCTCTCCCACATAATACTTGCTATCGGTCTAGTAAAGTAGTCAATTGCTTAGGGGCAATTTCGCAACTCCTACCGCCACTTTTCCACACTCGCTATATTTTCTTTATTGTTTCTTTATCTAAACAGCCCCTACTTTTTATTTACGTACGCTTTATTATCTTGCAAACGTATCCAACAACACCTACAAAGTACTTCTAGTTTCATACTTGTTCTAGGTAAAGCGAACGTCAAGCGTGCGTAGAGTTGTATCTGTGGTCGATAGAACTTGAGGGAATATTTGTTCTACCTTTAGCTCCTCGTTGGGTTCGACACTCTTACTTATCGAAAACTGTTGCGATCCCCTATACTTGTGGGTTATCAATGGACAAGACCCATCTATTAGCTTAGCATATTGATCGTTCAGTTTACTGCTATTGCTTTCTTCATGTCAAATACATATTCCTTCGACTATGAGATTATGCAACTCCGGGATACCGGAGGAATGCCTTGTGTGCTATCAAACGTCACAACGTAACTAGGTGATCATAAAGATGCTCTACAGGTATCTCCGAAGGTGTTTGTTGGGTTGGCATAGATCGAGATTAGGATTTGTCACTACGAGTATCTGAGAGGTATCTCTGGGCTCTCGGTGATACACATCATAAGCTTGCAAGAAAATGACTAAGGAGTTAGCCACAATGTGATGTATTACGGAACAAGTAAAGAGACTTGCCGGTAACAAGATTGAACTAGGTATAAAGATACCGACGATCGAATCTCGGGCAAGTAACATACCGATGGACAAAGGGAATTATGTATGTTGTCATAACGGTTCGACCGATAATGATCTTCGTAGAATATGTAGGAGCCAATATGGGCATCCAGGTTCCGCTATTGGTTATTGACTCGAGAGGTGTCTTAGTCATGTCTACATAGTTCTCGAACCCGTAGGGTCCACACGCTTAACGTTCTAGGACGATATAGTATTATATGAGTTATGTGATTTGGTGACCGAATGTTGTTCGAAGACCCGGATGAGATCACGGACATGACGAGGAGCCTCGAAATGATCGAGAGGTAAATATTGATATATAGGACGATGGTATTCGGACACCAGAAGTGTTTCGGGGGGTACCGGGTACTTATCGGGTCACCAGAAGGGGTTCCGGGAACCCCCGGCAAAAGATATGGGCCTTATGGTCCAAGAGGGGAAATGCCCCAGCCACAAGGGGCTGGTGCGCCCCCATATGGGCTGCCTAAGAGGAGAAGGAAAGAGGGGAAGGGAAAGGAAAGAGTGGAATAGGATTCCCCCTTCCTTCCCTCTCCCTCCCTCTTTCCTTCCCCCTCTGACAAACATGGCAGGGGGGCGCGGCCAAGCGCAGGAGCCCAAGTAGGAGTCAAACCTACTTGCGGCGCCCCTTGGCCTCTCCCCTCTCCCTCCCACCTATATATATGAAGAGGGGGGCACCTAGCACCGCCCAGACAATTGTTTAGCCGTGTGCGGCGCCCCTCTTCATCGTTTACACCCTCGGTCATATTTTCGTAGTGCTTAGGCAAAGTCCTGCGAGGATCACTTCACCATCACCGTGCTGACGGAACTCATCTACTACCTCAGAGTCTTGTTGGACCAAGAAGGAGAGGGACATTACCGAGTTGAACGTGTGCAGAACGCAGAGGCCCCGTGCGTTCGGTATTTGATCGGTTCAAGCGCGAAGAAGTTTGACTACATCAACCGCGTTGAGAAACGCTTCCACTTACGGTCTATGAGGGTACGTAGACACACTCTCTCCCTCGTCGCTATGCATCTCCATGGATAGATCATTGCGTGTGCGTAGAATTTTTTTTGTTTACCATGCAACGATTCCCAACAAGCTGCCGCCACCAGAGGAACGCCATCGGAGGGTGCAACCATGGCCCGTCGCCGCTGCACCATCATCATCACCATCGTCGTCTTCGCCAACACCCCTTCTTCTTCCCCCTAACGTTCTTTGTGATGTGTTGTAACAACTCTTAAACCCTCTTTATATGTGTTGTTATTTGACTAATTTTTTGCCATGGGTCAGTCGGCTAGTAAGCGGTTACTTGATATGCGTTATTTATTTATGTGTCTTCTACGGGTTTTATTTACCTTTGTGGTAATTAGTGGTTTGAGGTCCGATCCATCGGCGTAGTTGAAGACATCCAACTCCCCTGGCTACACAATTATTCTAAGAGCCATGGTTGTCCATAGAAGTTATTCCCTTTGGTCCGGTCCCCGTGACCTTAATGTCTTCCTGCTAGCCGCCGCTGGTAGAGACGGGGAGTAGGATTATTGAGTTGTCTCAACATGGTGCTGCTTGAGGTACAATGTTATGTGAGCGACTGCCACCATTTGTAGATTGTCATATTCTATAATGCAAGCACTAACTTAGCCGCATATGCGGGTAGTCGAAAAGCTTAACTCCGTTATGTGGCGGAGCCAAGGCTGTACCAAAACGCTAGCGAATTCATATAAAACATCATATTAATTCCTAGTCATTTTTCTCTATTTAGTTTAGTATTTATTTTCCATTCATTCTAGTACTTAGTCTAGTTCCATGTTTTAGTCATTTCCCTAGTAACCGACTTTAGTGAGCTATTTCCAAACTCTGGTTTGGATGTGAGCGTAGTTGCATAAGTGACAACGCAATTGTGGGGATATTTGTGCCTTCCTTTTCTTATGGTGCCGTCGTTGGGGAGCATAGCGCTTGGTCATTACATTCCCATTCAAACATATTTTATTTCTGTTTGTTGCTAACAATCTTACGATTTTTCTTAACCCAAAAAAGAAAAAAGAAAATATGTTTAACATGTCTTCTGAGATGTCTACTCAGAAACATATGGAATCTGTAATCGAGGGGATGAGATACACGAGTAAACCGTTTGCGGCTACCGATGAAGCAACTTTAAAAAAATTGATAAAATTTATGAATAAAATTGCATCCCTTATATTTGCTTCATATACAGTATCATGCATAGATTGTGAATCTAAAGAGCACCTGAGATATCAATGTGAGTGCAATATCGACCCGTACTAGTAAATTATAATAATAGTGATAAATTAAATAATGCTAGATTGGTGGTATTACAATTTGTACTACTTGTAGGTTTCTATGAGATCCTGCGTCATATTATAGATATGAAGATTCAAGATGATCCATTCGAAATGATTTATATGAAGTTGCAACCTATTCATACTTTCTACCTAATATTTTTCTGCCATGACCCACTAGTCACCAATGAAGAATATCGGATTGCTTCTGCCTTGGAAGAAGTAAATTTTTGTATAAATCCGCATAAGGATGAAGGAAAGGATGCACACAATGAAGAGCAAACAACCTGCCTTGATGCATGGCTGCAAGAAATGTTAAACGACCATGAATTAAATATTTGTCAAACTAACTTGGAGTGTCGACGGAGTCGATTCTGGGAATCTCGGGTAGGGGATCCCGAGCTGGTAGTCTAGGAAATGATGGAAACAAGGGCACGAGGTTTTATCTAGGTTTAGGCTCTCTCGAAGAGATAACACCCTACGTCCTACTTTTCTTTGTATTGATTTGGGATGGTGTACAAAGTAAAGTGATCTACCACGAGATTGTCTCTTGTGTCTCATCTCTAAGATGTATTGAGATTTTTCTATCGACTAGCCTAGCCTTGGATTTATATAAGTTACCGGAGGCTTAGGATTACCAGAGTCCTATTCGATTTACTTCGATTGGGAGGAGTCCTCCATGGATAAGGATTCCTTGTCTTGGACGTAAAGGCTCCCTGATTTTCCTTATAGATTGTCATGGGCCTCCTGGAGATGGCCTGATAGCGAACCACCATGGCGATTCGGCCCAGCCCTCCTTGCCGGGAGACGATGTGGTGAGTGACCCCTAATCAAAGACACCATCAGTAACCCATGAACCGGGCAAGTCAGGGAGGCTCCTTGGTTCTTCCGAACTGCTCTTCCTCTTCAGTCGTCGGTCTTGAAAGCTAGTTCAACAAATCTTCCTGACTTCGACCTTGAGACGCTGAAGTGTATCCGAAGAGCTTACACATCGGGCATTCCTACTTATTAAACTATTGGCACCATCCTTACTTGGCATAAGAAGAGGTACCTCGTCGCCTTTGTTGATGGTATTACGTGGCTTATGGACACTTACAGTGCTAGAAAAAATGATGCACCATATGTGCCACTAGCCCATGCCTTTAATAGGACCAGCATTCATAAAAAAAATACCTTGTAAGAATTATATCTAGTTTTATCCTTTTGATACATTCTTCGTAAATTAATTGAAGTGCTTGTGATGTGTTCTTGAAACATAAGCTTCCAAGATGTGTTGTGCCTAAGGTGATGGATGGCCATGGTGAGATGACATTTATCTGCCATGATAAGACCAATTTCAAAGACACCTACTCAACTGGAGGCCTACCAGATGGATGCGTCCTGGCTAATGGATGGAGGTGAATTTTGAAGGGCCGGGGCCTGAAAATTGGAGATCGGTGGATCTCTGTGCTCAACCATGGAGGTGCAGGGGTTTTTTATTCTTCACATTTATTCTGGAAGGAGGGGATTATCTACTAATTGTTAATGACCATTAGAGTCATAATATCTATGGACTATAGACCGCGTTTTAGACTAGTATGTATTGCCTAGGAATGATGAACATATTCCAGGGCTAAATTATGTGATGTTTAGTCATGATCGATACTAACTGCTAGTGGGTAAGGTAGAAAGATGGATGCACGTAACGATGGGTATCAATGTAGTGTATTGCAATTTCTTATCAGTATCAATGTAATATTGTAACCTATTTCTTATATGGATATCAATGCATTATGTGCACAATGCTGCCGCGGCAGGTTTATTATTAAATTTACCTCGGCGGACTATTTAATGGTGGACGTTTAAAAAGCGCGCCACCAATACAAATATTACCAGTGGCAGACGACGCACCCATCGTTTATGCCATGTTAGCAGTGGTGGAAGATCAGTCGTGAGCGCCCTCCACATCAAAGCCCGACACGAGTAGACATTATGTGTCCTCCACTACTAGCTTGTTTTGCAGTAGTGATGGTCGTTGCCAAGGTAGCTCGTTGCTCTCCTATTCGTTAGCCAACACGACCAAGAGATAAGGTTGATGATGGTCAAGGAGTGGAGAAGAGAGGTTGGTGAAGATATAAGGTCAACTCCAATGCATCGACGCATTTGGTCCGCGCATGTCTATTTGGGTCGAAACAGACAGAAGTGATGGCCTAACATGCTGACCCAACTGCAAAATGCGTCCGCCCATCGTCCCTTTGCGTGCATTTCTGGCCCAAAATTGCGTCCACACGGACATGAGGCAAACGCCACGCGGCCGCTAGCTGTCCCGCACCGGTCCGTCCTTTGACTGTCCATCTATCACAACCCATCATAATAAAAGCACGTGCGTGTGCCTGGGCCCGCGTGTTGGTGTCCGTGGGAGGTCCTATTTTCTAAGATGCAGGGAGGGTCGCCCGGTGCAGTCCAGTTCTTCTTCCCCACACTTCCATCTACGCTTGCCCCCCATTCACCTGATAGCTAGCAACCCTAGCCGTCAATGGGTTTTTTCACCCGCAGCGGCAAGCCCGGCCAGGACAAGCATGACCAGGAGGCGTCGTCGTCGTCATCAGGTAGGCGTCCAGTGAACTTCACCATCGCACAGTCACTGCCGCTTCCGAGGCCATGCCAACCTCGACACCCGCACCTGCGGCTTTACCACCCAGTCAACCAATGCATCTACCACTTGGAGAAGCATGTGTCGGGGCTATGGCTGGATGTCAACCTATCGCACAGTTGCATCTCAACCCCGACAGGCCGGTGCCACCAATGCCATAGTCGGCCCACGCGCAGACGGGGGAGGTCCACCTCCTTCGTTCTACCTAAGATCCTGAACTATGCACCCACACGGACTACGCCAAGGACTCCTCCTATTGGAACGCATGATTCGTGATCGAACATGAGGCTCGCCACTGGCAGGGCTTGGGTCCACCGGCTACAGTGGCTGCTCCACCACCAATGTTACTTGTGAAGAAAGAGGAGGAAGCCGCTGACTTGGCCGCCCTAGAGGAGGCCAACTAGTGGTAGTATGAGGAGTACAGGGCATAGGAGGAGGCACCGTGACCTAACCTCGCATAGGGGCTGGTGTGGAGGCCTTCATACAACCGTCGCCACCACCCGTGCCAAGCTTGGAGGCCGTCATGCCATCGCCACAACTACCAGCGCCTAGCATGCAACACACCTACTAGTGGATGGCCACCGTGTCCATCTATGTCTATTGCCCACCTATTTGGGTGGGCTCGGTGGAGGAGGAACGCCAGCACGTCCTGCAGTGGAAGGTGCGGGCGCTAGCCAGGAAGTGGGCAGAATAGGAGAGGCTGATGCATGTAGACCGCAACAAGGAGGAGGAACGGCGCGAGCTAGCTTAGGAGGCAGAGCGTGCATAGCAGCCGGCATCTGATGCAGCCAAGCAAGCGGTGGCTACTCTGGTTGCCTACCAGAAAGCCTTTCCCTGGGCGCAGACTAATGGCCCACGAGTATAGGAGATCGCAACAGTCTTGGAGAGTAGTATTTCATCCAAATTTATTGATTTGACATAATGGTAGTCAAAAGGTATTTATAAGTCTTAGAGCATCTCCAGCCGTTGGCCCCCCAGGAGGCGAGTTTACGCGCCCCCTGGGGGCGAGCCGCGCTAAAATCGGCACGGGGGCGAGCGGGTTCCCAGCCGCTCGCCCCAGGGTCGCCCCCAGACGCGGGTTTTATATTTTGAAAAAACCAAATTCGACAAAGTTCGGCTAAATTCGGCAAACTTGACATAAATATTGGACATGTTCGGCGTTACATAAAGTTATTTTAAAAAATCAACTACGGCGCGAAGAAGTCGCTGAGCGCGGCGAAGTCGCCTACGTTGCCGCCGTCCTCGTCGTCGGCGGCGGCCTGCTCCTTCTTGATGGCACGGCCGCCCCTGCTGGACCCCTTCCCGGCGTCTCCAAGGTGGACCGGTGGTGGCGGCACATCGCCGTCACTATCGTCGAGGACGACCACGCCTCCCTCCTCCCGGCCATGGAGCCGAGCTTCGAAGCGCTCGTAGGCGAGGCGCTGGCGCTCCAGCTCCAGTTGCGCCCAGTCATCGCGCGCCCACTTCAGGGCAGCCGCATCGTCGAGATCCTCCTCCTTGAGACCTTGACGCCGCCGGCGAGCCCAGGCTCCGTCTTCACGACGGGGAGCCCCGGCTCCGTCTTTGGCTTGATGAAGCGTGGAGGAGACGAGGAGGGGGCATTCCTGCCACCCTCGTTGATGACGATGTCGGCGCTGAGGCAGCGCCGGCTGAGCGGCGCCTCCGCGACAAGCTCGGCCTTCACGCCGAACAGCGCCGGTGAGCTGAAAGAGTGGGAGGAGCGGGAGGACGAGGAAGAAGAGGAGGAGCCGAACCTCCTGGGCGCCCATGCCCCGGCGCTCCGACGGGGGGGGGGGGGGGGGGGGGGGGGGGGGGGGGGGCTGGCCGCCACGGCAGGGTATGCCAGCTGCGGGTCATTGCCGCCCTCGAGGTACGCCAGCACCTCGTGGAGCGTGCGGCCTAGGACGCCCCACCGGACGCGGCGGCCATCGCTGTTCTTGACGCCGCCCACCACCGGCGCCCCATTCGTGGACGCCAGCCGTTGCGCCTGCCGTCGCTGGAAGTAGTCCGCCCACGCCGCGTGGTTGTGATAATTGTCAAAAGCTAAGAGTGGCAGAACTGAAATGTCAAAATCTAGAGTGGCATAAGGAAAATTGGCAAAATCTAGAGTGGCAAAAACAAAATTTTCCCCTAGTGAAACATATGGCCCCGGGTCTACTTTACATCATATAAGTTTCCGATCTATAATTCTAGTTTACTATTTATTTTGCAATCTTTACTTTCCAATTTATACAACAAAAATACCAAAAATATTTATCTTATTATCTTTATCAGATCTCACTTTTGCAAGTGGCCGTGAAGGGATTGACAACCCCTTTATCGCGTTGGTTGCAAGGTTCTTAATTGTTTGTGCAGGTACTAGGCGACTTGCGTGTGGTCTCCTACTGGATTGATACCTTGGTTCTCAAAAACTGAGGGAAATACTTACGCTACTTTGTTGCATCACCCTTTCCTCTTCAAAGGAAAACCAACGCATTCTCAAGAGGTAGCAAGAAGGATTTCTGGCGCCGTTGCCGGGGAGATCTACGCTCAAGTCAAGACATACCAAGTACCCATCACAAACTCTTATCCCTCTCATTACATTATTTGCCATTTGTACATTATTTGCCATTTGCCTCTCATTTTCCTCTCCCTCACTTCACCTTTGCTGTTTTATTCGCCCTTTTTCCGTTTGTCTCTTTCCGCTTGCTTTTTGTGTGTTCGTTCTTATTGTGGTCTATTGCCATCATGCCTAAAACTGGGGAGGTTATCATTGAAAAGGATAGTAGTAACGATGGGGGGAACGTTGATGCTTTTGATTATCCTCATGAAGAACCTACTATTTTACACACTAAAAAGTTTCGGATTGGTAGTGGTAATATTATTGGAAAAGGAGTTATTCAAGATTTCTTTACTTGTGTCGGTGCTTTGCCCACCATGAGTGGGTCTATTCTTCATAAAACTAGTAGTCTTGCGGATGCTATATCTTTGCTCGTGGTTGAACTTGAAAGACAATTTATCCACATGCATCCTTGCATACAGAGGATTTTTCTAGAATTTTCCAATATTGAGTATTCTTCTGTTAAGCGTGCAGCTACCATCTTTTTAGCTCATGAGTTCAGATTTATAATAAAAGAGGCCAATGAAATTTTTGCGCATTATAGGGTGGATGTCGGCCATCCTCACATAGAATCAATCATTTTCTATCAACAAGACATAATGTGCTTACGATCTTTAGATCATGTTGCTTTTAATGAAAACCTTAGAAAAAAGGTTCCTACCGATGTTTTAGTTGACAAGATTTCTGAACTTAATGATAATTTTGCTATCCAGAACAATGGGTTAGGTTTTCCCCTTGAACAAAGGCTCATGACTTTTTGCCAAAAGAATGATTATAATGATGAATTGGTTGTGCAATATGAGGGGCCAAAGGAGGAACCAATACCTCCCGAGCTTGATCTTGAGGACTTGTGTCCCATTAAATTTAGCCCTTTTGATTAATTTTTCTTGCCACAAAGAAAACTTGTTGTTGAACGTAGGGAGTATGAGATGATTTTTCGTGATTTACCTTATCATTATCATGGCAATACTTAGATTTATCCTTGCTTTATGCCTAGCTAGGGGCGTTAAACGATAGCGCTTGTTGGGAGGCAACCCAATTTTATTTTTGTTCCGTGCTTTTTGTTCCTGTTTAGTAATAAATAAATCATCTATCCTCTGTTATGATTGTGTTTTTTTATGTTTTAATTAGTATTTGTGCCAAGTAAAGCCTTTAGGATCTTCTTGGATGATTATTGTTTGATCTTGCTGAAAAAAACAGAAAGTATGTGCTCACGATAATAATTTTCATTTTTTACCAAAGAGTGATAAAATACCAATTCCAACTGCATTAGATCAATATAAAAATTATTTAGGACTTCCTAATTTTTCATGGTTTTTGGAGTTACATAAGTACTCGAAACCTACAGATTACTACAGACTGTTCTGTTTTTGATAGATTCTGCTTTTCGTGTGTTGTTTGCTTATTTTGATGAATCTATGGCTAGTATCGGGGGGTATGAACCATAGAGAAGTTGGAATACAGTAGGTTTAACACCAATATAAATAAGTAATGAGTTCATTACAGTACCTTAAAGTGGTGGTTTGTTTTCTTATACTAACGGAACTTATGAGATTTTCTGTTGAGTTTTGTGTTGTGAAGTTTTCAAGTTTTTGGGTAAAGATTTGATGGATTTTGGAATAAGGAGTGGCAAGAGCCTAAGCTTGGGGATTCCCAAGGCACCCCAAGGTAAAATTCAATAACAACCAAAAGCCTAAGCTTGGGGATGCCCCAGAAGGCATCCCCTCTTTCGTCTTCATCTATCGGTAACTTTACTTAAGGCTATATTTTTATTCACCACATGATATGTGTTTTGCTTGGAGCATCTTGTATGATTTGAGTCTTTGCTTTTTAGTTTACCACAATCATCCTTTCTGTACACACATTTTGGTGATACACACATGAATCGGAATTTATTAGAATACTCTATGTGCTTCACTTATATCTTTTGAGCTAGATAATTTTGCTCTAGTGCTTCACTTATAGCTTTTTAGTGCACGGTGGTGGTTTTACTTTATAGAAATTATTGATCTCTCATGCTTCACTTAAATTATTTTGAGAGTCTTTTAGAACAGCATGGTAATTTGCTTTGGCTATAAAATTAGTCCTAATATGATAGGCATCCAGGATGGGTATAACAAAAACTTACATATATAATGCATTAGAAACTATGAGAAGTTTGATACTTGATAGATGTTTTGAGATATAAAGGTGGTAATATTAGAGTTGTCCCAGTTGAGTAATTGTGGAATTGAGAAATACTTGTGTTGAATTTGGCAAGTCCCATAGCATGCACGTATGGTAAAGTTGTGTGACAAATTTGAAGCATGGGGTGTTCTTTGATTGCTTTCCTTATGAGTGGCGGTCGGGGACGAGCGATGGTCTTTTCCTACCAATCTATCCCCCTAGGAGCATGTGTGTAGTGCTTGGTTTTGATGACTTGTAGATTTTTGCAATAAGTATGTGAGTTCTTTATGACTAATGGTGAGTCCATGGATTATACGCACTCTCACCCTTCCATCATTGCTAGCCTATTCGGTACCGTGCATTGCCCTTTCTCACCTCGAGAGTTGGTGCAAACTTCGCCGGTGTATCCAAATCCCGTGATATGATATGCTATATCACACATAAGCCTCCTTATATATTCCTCAAAACAGCCACCATACCTTCCTATTATGGCCTTTCCATAGCCATTTCGAGATATATTGCCATGCAACTTTCCACCGTTCCGTTTATTATGACACGCTCCATCATTGTCATATTGCTTTGCATGATCATGAAGTTGACATCGTATTTGTCGCAAATCCACTTTCATAATTCTTTCATACATGTCACTCTTGATTTATTGCACATACCGGTACACCGCCGGAGGCATTCACATAGAGTCATATTTTGTTCTAAGTATCGAGTTGTAAGTAAATAAAAGTGTGATGATTTTCATTATTAGAGCATTGTCCCATGTGAGGAAAGGATGATGGAGACTATGATTCCCCCACAAGTCGTGATGAGATTCTGGACGAACAAAAAAATAGGCCATAAAAAAGAGAAAAGGCCCAACAAATGAGAGAAAAAGAGAGAAGGGGCAATCTTACTATCCTTTTTCCACACTTGTGCTGCAAAGTAGCACCACGATCTTCATGATAGAGAGTCTCCTATATTGTCACTTTCATATACTAGTGGGAATTTTTCAATATAGAACTTGGCTTGTATATTCCAATGATGGGCTTCCTCAAAATGCCCTAGGTCTTCATGAGCAAGAAAGTTGGATGCACACCCACTTAGTTTCTTTTGTTGAGCTTTCATATATTTATAGCTCTAGTGCATCTGTTGCATGGCAATCCCTACTCCATGCATTGACATCAATTGATGGGCATCTCCATAGCCCATTGATTAGCCACGTCAATGTGAGACTTTCTCCTTTTTTGTATTCTCACACAACCTCCATCATCATATTCTATTCCACCCATAGTGCTAAGTCCATGGGTCGCGCTCATATATTGTGTGAAAGTTGAAAGAGTTTGAAAAGGCTAAGTAAACAATTGCTTGGCTTGTCATCGGGGTTGTGCATGATGAGAGCATTTTGTGTGACAAAAATGAAGCATGGCCAAACAATAAGATTTTGTAGGGATAAGCTTTCTTTGGCTATGTTATGTTGATAAGACATAATTGCTTGGTTAGCATGCTTGAAGTATTATTCTTTTATGTCCATATTAAACTTCTGTCTAGAATATTTTGGATCTAAACATTCATGTCGCAATAAAGATAATTACATTGAAAATTATGTTAGGTAGCATTCCACATCAAAAATTCTGTTTTTATCATTTACCTACTCGAGGACGAGCAGGAATTAAGCTTGGGGATGCTTCCAACGTATCTACAATTTTTGATTGTTCCATGCTATTATATTATCTGTTTTGGATGTTTAATGGGCTTTATTATGCACTTTTATATTATTTTTGGGACTAACCTATTAACCGAAGGCCCAGTGCAAATTGCTGTATTTTGCCTATTTCAGTGTTTCACAGAAAAGGAATATCAAATGGAATCCAAACGGAACGAAACCTTCGCGAGGATCCTTTTTGGAACAAACGCAATCCAGGAGACTTGGAGTGGAGGTAAAGGAAGCAACGAGGCAGGCACGAGGTAGGGCGACGCGCCCAGGGGGTAGGCGCGCCCCCTCGTGGGCCCCATGGAGCTCCACCGACCTACTTCTTTTGCCTGTATATACTCTTATACCCTGAAAACATCCATGGGAGCCACGAAACCACTTTTCCACCGCCGCAACCTTCTGTACCCGTGAGATCCCATCTGGGACCTTTCGGCGATCTGCCGGAGGGGATTCGATCACGGAGGGCTTCTACATCAACACCATAGCCTCTCCGATGATGTGTGAGTAGTTTACCACAGACCTTCGGGTCCATAGTTATTAGCTAGATGGCTTCTTCTCTCTTTGGATCTCAATACAAGTTCTCCTCGATTCTTGGAGATCTATTCGATGTAATCTTTTTTTGCGGTGTGTTTGCGAGATCCGATGAATTGTGGGTTTATGATCAAGTTTATCTATGAACAATATTTGATTCTTCTCTGAATTCTTTTATGTATGATTGGTTATCTTTATAGTCTCTTCGAATTATCAGTTTGGTTTGGCCTACTAGATTGATCTTTCTTGCAATGGGAGAAGTGCTTAGCTTTGGGTTCAATCTTGCGGTGCTCGAATCCCAGTGACAGAAAGGGAAACGACACGTATTGTATTGTTGCCATCAAGGATAAAAAGATGGGGTTTATATCATATTGCTTGAGTTTATCCCTCTACATCATGTCATCTTGCCTAATGCGTTACTCTGTTCTTATGAACTTAATACTCTAGATGCATGCGAGATAGCGGTCGATGTGTGGAGTAATAGTAGTAGATGCAGAATCGTTTCGGTCTACTTGACACGGATGTGATGCCTATGTTCATGATCATGCCTAGATATTCATCATAACTATGCGCTTTTCTATCAATTGCTCGTGCAGTAATTTGTTCACCCACGCAGAGCTTCTGGGGGAGTTGATACGTCCATTTTGCATCATGCTTTTATATCTATTTATTGCATTATGGGCTGTTATTACACATTATGTAACAATACTTATGCCTATTCTCTCTTATTTTACAAGGTTTACATAAAGAGGGAGAATGCCGGCAGCTGGGATTCTGGGCTGGAAAAGGAGCAAATATTAGAGACCTATTCTGCACAGCTCCAAAAGTCCTGAAAACTTCAATGATGTTTTCCAAATATATAAAAATATAAGCGCAAGAACTTCACCAGGGGGGCCACACCCTGCCCACGAGGGTGGGGGCGCGCCCTACCCCCCTGGCGCGCCCCTACCTCGTGGGCCCCCTGGTGGCCCTCCGACCATCTTCTGCTATATGGAGTCTTTCGATGGGAAAAAAATCATAAGCCATCTTCTGAAACTCCGCTGCCACGAGGCGGAACCTTGGCGAACCAATCTAGGGCTCTGGCGAGCTGTTCTGCCGGGGAAACTTCCCTCCCGGAGGGGGAAATCATCGCCATCGTCATCACCAACGCTCCTCTCATCGGGAGAGGGCAATCTCCATCAACATCTTCATCAGCACCATCTCATCTCAAAACCCTAGTTCATCTCTTGTATCCAATTCTTGTCTCCAAGTCCGGGATTGGTGCTAGTAGGTTGCTAGTAGTGTTAATTACTCCTTGTAGTTGATGCTAGTTGGTTTAATTGGTGGAAGATCATATGTTCAGATCCTATATGCATATTAATACAACCCTCTGATTATGAACATGTTTATGCTTTGTGAGTAGTTACTTTTGTTCCTGAGGACATGGGAGAAGTCTTGCTATTAGTAGTCATGTGAATTTGGTATTCGTTCGATATTTTGATGAGATGTATGTTGTCTCTCCTCTAGTGGTGTTATGTGAACGTCGACTACATGACACTTCACCATTATTTGGGCCTAGAGGAAGGCATTGGGAAGTAATAAGTAGATGATGGGTTGCTAGAGTGACAGAAGCTTAAACCCTAGTTTATGCGTTGCGTCGTAAGGGGCTGATTTGGATCCATATGTTTCATGCTATGGTTAGGTTTACCTTAATACTTTTGTTGTAGTTGCGGATGGCTTGCAATAGAGGTTAATCATAAGTGGGATGCTTTGTCCAAGTAAGGCAGCACCCAAGCACCGGTCCACCCACATATCAAATTATCAAAGTACCGAACGCGAATCATATGAACGTGATGAAAACTAGCTTGACGATATTCCCATGTGTCCTCGGGAGCGCTTTTACTATATAAGAGTTTGTCCAGGCTTGTCCTTTGCTACAAAAAGGATTGGGCCACCTTGCTGCAATTTATTTACTTTTGTTACTTGTTGCTCGTTACAATTATCCTATCACAAAACTATCTGTTACTACTTATTTCAGTACTTGCAGAGAATACCTTGCTGAAAACCGCTTATCATTTCCTTCTGCTCCTCGTTGGGTTCGACACTCTTACTTATCGAAAGGACTACGATAGATCCCCTATACTTGTGGGTCATCAAGACTCTTTTCTGGCGCCGTTTGCCGGGGAGTGAAGCGCCTTTGGTAGGTGGAATTTGGTAAGGAAAAATTTATATAGTGTGCTGAAATTTACTGTCACTTATTACCATGTAATGTAATCCTCTGAGGGGCTTGTTCGTGGTATCTTCACCCGACCAGTAGAGCAAAGAGTTGCTCCTCAACCTACTGAACCTATTGAAAATGAAAATGCTTGCTTTGAAGTTCCCGAGGGTATGATAGAAAAACTGCTAGCTAATCCTTTTTTAGGAGATGGAACAAAACATCCTGATGAACATTTGATATATGTGGATGAAGTTTGTGGATTATTTAAGCTTGCAGGTGTACCCGGAGATGTTGTTAAGAAGAAGGTATTCCCTTTATCTTTGAGGGGACATGCATCGACATGGTATAGGCTATGTGATGATATGAGGTCTTGGAATTACAAACGATTGAAATTGGAATTTCATCAGAAGTTTTATCCTATGCATCTTGTTCATCGTGATCGCAATTATATATATAATTTTTGGCCTCGCGAAGGAGAAAGCATCGCTCAAGCTTGGGGGAGGCTTAAATCAATGTTATATTCATGCCCCAGTCATGAGCTCTCAAGAGAAATGATTATTCAAAATTTTTATGCTCGGCTTTCTGGTAACAATCGCACCATGCTTGATACTTCTTGTGTTGGCTCTTTTATGATGAAGACTATTGGATTCAAATGGGATTTATTGGAAAGAATTAAACGCAACTCTGAAGATTGGGACCTCGACAATGGTAAGGAGTCAGGTATGACACCTAGTTTTGATTGTGTTAAATCTTTTATGGATACCGATATTTTTCATAAATTTAGCACTAAATATGGACTTGACTCTGAGATAGTAGCTTCTTTCTGTGAATCTTTTGCTACCTATGTTGATCTCCCCAAGGAGAAGTGGTTTAAATATCATCCTCCCATAGAAGTAAAAGTAGCTGCACCTATTAAAGTTGAAGAAAAGACTATCGCTTACAATGATCCTGTTGTTCCTACTTCTTATGTTGAGAAACCACCTTTCCCTGTTAGGATAAAGGATCATGCTAAATCTTCAACTGTGGTTCGTAAAAGCAATATTAAAACATATACACCTCCTGAGCAAGTTAAAGTTGAACCTAATATTGCTATTGTTAAAGATCTATTGTCTGATAATATTGATGGGCATGTTATTTATTTCTGTAATGAAACTGCTAGAATTGCTAAACCCCGTGATAAAGATAAACCTAGACATGTGGTAGGCATGCCTGTTATTTCTGTTAAAATAGGAGATCATTGTTATCATGGCTTATGTGATATGGGTGCTAGTGCTAGTGCAATACCTTATTCCTTATACCAAGAAGTTATGCATGATATTGCACCTGCTGAGATGGAAGATATTGTTGTCACAATTAAACTTGCCAATAGAGATATTATTTCACTGATGGGAATTGATAGAGATGTTGAAGTCTTGTGTGGGAAAACTAAATATCCTGCTGATTTTCTTGTTCTTCGTTCCCCACAAGATAGATTTTGTCCCACTGTATTTGGTAGACCCTTCTTAAATACTGTTAATGCTACCATAGATTGCAAAAGAGATGTTGTTACTCTCGGTTTAGATGATATGGCTCATGAATTTAATTTTTCTAAATTTATTAGACAACACCGTGAAGAAGAATTACCTAGTAAGGATGAAATTATTGGTCTTGCTTCTATTGCCGTACCTCCTAGTGATCCTTTAGAACAATATTTGCTAGACCATGAAAATGACATGTTTATGAATGAAAGAAGGGAATTAGATGAAGTATTCTTTAATCAAGAACCTATTCTAAAAAACAATTTACCTGTTGAAATCCTAGGGGATCCTCCTCCACCCAAGGGTGATCCTGTGTTTGAGCTTAAACCGTTATCTGATACTCTTAAATATGCTTATCTTGATGAGAAAAAGATATATCCTGTTATTATTAGTGCTAACCTTTCAGAGCATGAGGAAGAGAGATTATTGAAAACTCTGAAGAAGCACCGTGCTGCTATTGGGTATACTCTTGATGATCTTAAGGGTGTTAGTCCCACTCTATGTCAACATAAAATTAATTTGGAAGAAGATGCTAAACCAGTTCGTGATCATCAACGCCGGCTGAATCCTAAAATGAAAGAAGTGGTAAGAAAGGAGATACTAAAGCTCCTTGAGGAAGGTATAATTTATCCCGTTGCTGATAGTCAGTGGGTAAGCCCTGTCCATTGTGTCCCTAAGAATGGAGGTATTACTGTTGTTCCTAATGATAAATATGAATTGATTCCTCAAAGAATTATTACAGGTTATAGGATGGTAATTGATTTCCGCAAATTAAATAAGGCTACTAAAAAAGATCATTACCCCTTACCTTTTATCGATCAAATGCTAGAAAGATTTTCCAAACATACACATTTTTGCTTTCTAGATGGTTATTCTGGTTTCTCTCAAATACCTGTGTCAGCCAAAGATCAATCAAAGACTACTTTTACATGCCCTTTTGGTACTTTTGCTTATAGACGTATGCCTTTTGGTTTATGTAATGCACCTGCTACCTTTCAAAGATGCATGATGGCTATATTCTCTGACTTTTGTGAAAAGATTTGTGAGGTTTTCATGGACGACTTTTCCGTCTATGGATCTTCTTTTGATGATTGCTTGGGCAACCTTGATCGAGTTTTGCAGAGATGTGAAGAAACTAATCTTGATTTGAACTGGGAAAAGTGCCACTTTATGGTTAATGAAGGTATTGTCTTGGGGCATAAAGTTTCTGAAAGAGGTATTGAAGTTGATAAAGCCAAGGTTGATGCTATTGAAAAGATGCCATGTCCCAAAGACATCAAAGGTATAAGAAGTTTCCTTGGTCATGCCGGTTTTTATAGGAGGTTCATTAAGGACTTCTCCAAAATTTCTCGGCCTCTGACTAATTTATTACAAAAAGATATACCATTTGTTTTTTATGATGATTGTGTAGAAGCATTTGAAATACTTAAGAAAGTATTGATCTCTGCACCTATTGTCCAGCCACCTGATTGGAATTTACCCTTTGAAATTATGTGTGATGCTAGTGATTATGTTGTAGGTGCTGTTTTAGGACAAAGAGTTGATAAGAAACTAAATGTTATTCAATATGCTAGTAAAACCCTTGACAATGCTCAAAGAAATTATGCTACCACTGAAAAGGAATTCTTCGCAGTTGTATTTGCTTGTGATAAGTTTAGACCTTATATTGTTGATTCTAAAGTAACTATTCACACTGATCATGCTGCTATTAAATATCTTATGGAAAAAAAGACGCTAAACCTATACTTATTAGATGGGTTCTCTTGCTATAAGAATTTGATTTGCATATTGTTGATAGAAAAGGAGCTGAGAACCTCGTTGCAGACAACTTGTCTAGGTTAGAAAATGTGCTTGATGACCCACTACCTAATGATGATAGCTTTCCTGATGAGCAATTAAATGTCATAAATGCTTCTCATACTGCTCCATGGTATGCTAATTATGCTAATTACATTGTTGCTAAGTTTATACCACTTAGTTTCACATACCAGCAAAAGAAAAAGTTCTTCCATGATTTGAGGCATTACTTTTGGGATGACCCACATCTTTATAAAGGAGTGGATGGTGTTATTAGATGTTGTGTACCTGAGCATGAACAGGAACAGATCCTACGCAAGTGTCACTCCGAAGCTTATGGAGGACACCATGCTGGAGATAGAAGTGCACATAAGGTACTGCAATCTGGTTTTTATTGGCCTACTCTCTTCAAGGATGCCCGTAAGTTTGTCCTATCTTGTGATGAATGTCAAAGAATTGGTAATATTAGTAGACGTCAAGAAATGCCTATGAATTATTCACTTGTTATTGAACCATTTGATGTTTGGGGCTTTGACTATATGGGACCCTTTCCTTCCTCTAATGGATATACACATATTTTAGTTGTTGTTGATTACGTTACTAAGTGGGTAGAAGCTATTCCAACTAGTAGTGCTGATCATAAACTTCTATTAAAATGCTTAAAGAAGTTATTTTTCCAAGATTTGGAGTCCCTAGATATTTAATGACTAATGGTGGTTCACATTTTATTCGTGGTGCTTTCCGTAAGATGCTTGCTAAATATGATGTTAATCATAGAATTGCATCTCCTTATCACCCTCGGTCTAGTGGTCAAGTAGAATTGAGTAATAGAGAACTCAAATTAATTTTGCAAAACACTGTTAATAGGTCTAGAAAGAATTGGTCCAAGAAACTTGATGATGCATTATGGGCCTATAGAACTGCATATAAAAATCCTATGGGTATGTCTCCGTATAAAATGGTCTATGGAAAAGCATGTCACTTACCTCTCAAACTAGAACACAAGGCTTATTGGGCTATTAAAGAACTTAATTATGATTTTAAACTTGCCGGTGAAAAGAGGTTATTTGATATTAGCTCACTTGATGAATGGAGAACCCAAGCCTACGAAAATGCCAAGTTGTTTAAAGAAAGAGTTAAAAGATGGCGTGACAAAAGGATACAAAAGCGTGAGTTTAATGTAGGTGATTATGTATTGCTATACAACTCTCATTTAAGATTTTTTGCAGGAAAACATCTCTCTAAATGGGAAGGTCCCTACGTTATCGAGGAGGTCTACCGTTCCGGTGCCATAAAAATCAACAACTTCGAAGGCACAAACCCGAAGGTGGTTAACGGTCATAGAATCAAACATTATATCTCAGGTAATCCCATAAATGTTGAAACCAATGTTATTGAAACTGTAACCCCGGAGGAATACATAAGGGACACTTTCCGGAACGTTTCAGACTCCGAAAAGGAATAGGTATGTGGTACGGTAAGTAAACCGACTCCAAAACAGTTTTAAGGCAATATTTCTCCGTTTTGGAATATTTAGAAAAATAGAAAAATAAGCAGCAGTCCGGGAAGGACACGAGGGCTCCACGAGGGTGGAGGGCGTGCCCTACCCTACTGGGCGCGCCCCCCTACCTCGTGGTTACCTCATGTGCTCTCCGGACTCCGTTTTCGTACACGACACGTATTTTGGTCAGTAAAAATTCATTATATAATATCCCGGGGGTTTTGACTCCCGTATCACGCAAAAATCTCCTGTCTTTGTTTCGAGCTGTTTTTCTGACAGATCTAGATTATCATGGCGTCTCCAAGTTCTCCCAAGGACAAGTTCTTTGAGAAGGTCATCAAACCTTACCTCGCGGAGGTGCAGTGACACCCTCAAACCATTGAGATGTGTGATGGGTTGCTGCACATCCGTGATGCTGAGGGACCGAAGGGGACTGGAAGCATGGAGACGAGGCTTGAAGCAATGGAGCAACAAGTTTTCAAGTGTCAGGGGATGGTGGAGCATGGACTCAACTCCAACCACATGATGATCGCAGAATTCACCAACAAACACAAGGTGGATGCCGACAACATCGGGGAGACCATCTTCAAGCTTCACGGGAAAACTGAGCACCTTCAAGCTCAAATTTATGACCTACAAAACCAAAACTGTGAGTATGAATGTAGATTCAAAAGGATGAGTTTGGCTGCAGATTTGAGGATCCCGGAGACTCGGTCATGTTTCTATGATGGTGAGCCTATGCCTTGGAAGAAGGATGACAAGCCTACGCCATCAACAAAATCACCACCATCTCCATCAACAAAGAAGAATTCAATATCTGGTATGGGCACTCCACTTGGCAACTGCCAAGCTTGGGGGAGTGCCCCGGTATCGTATCACCATCACTTTTATCTTTACTGTTTTTCTTAGTTCGATCCTTTTGGTAATATCTTGATCTAGTAGAATAAAAGTTCCTAGTATGATCAAGTCGTGAGTTTTGCTTTATTATCCTTCTATGTAATCGAGTCCATGAGCTATATAATAAAGATTAGTGTTGAGTCAAGGGCTTGATTATTTTGCCATGATCCTAAGTGAATAAAAGAAAAGAGAAAGAAATAAAAAGAAACAAAGAGATCATGTGAATCTTATGGAGAGTAATGAGCTCACATAGAAAGAGTATGATGAATAAAAGTTGTTGAGGGTTGACAAACACAGTTTTGGTCATCGTTGCAATTAATAGGAAGTAATAAAGAAAGAGAGGTCTTCACATATAGATATACTATCTTGGACATCTTTTATGATTGTGAGCACTCATTAAAATATGACATGCTAAAGAGTTGACATTGGACAAGGAAGACAACGTAATGGGTTATGTTTTCTTACATCTGAGATAAATTATATTGTCTTGGATCTTCCAACATGATGAGCTTGCCTTTCCCCCTCATGCTAGCCAAATTCATTGCACCAAGTAGAGATACTACTTGTGCTTCCAAATACCCTTAAACCAGTCTTGCCGTAAAGAGTACACCATATCTACCTATGGATTGAGTAAGATCCATCAAGTAAGTTGTCATCGGTGCAAGCAATAAAAATTGCTCTCTAAATATGTATGATTGATTGGTGTGGAGGAAATAAGCTTTATACGATCGTGTGATATGGAAGTAATAAAAGCGACAGACTGCATAATAAAGGTCCATATCACAAGTGGCAATATAAAGTGACGTTCTTTCACGTTAAGATTTTGTGCATCCAACCATAAAAGTGCATGACAACCTCTGCTTCCCTCTGCGAAGGTCCTATCTTTTACTTTTATCTCCTACATTGCATAAGAGTCATGGTCATTTTCACCCTTCCTTTTTACACTTTATCCTTTGGCAAGCACAATATGTTGAAAAGATCCTAGTATATATGGCTAATTGGACGTGAGTTTTCATGAACTATTACTGTTGACATTACCCTTGAGGTAAAACGTTGGGAGGCAAAACTATAAGCCCATATCTTTCTCTGTGTCCGATTAAAACTCCATACCCATAAGTATTGCGTGAGTGTCAGCAATTGTGAAAGATTATATGATAGTTGAGTATGTGGACTTGCTAAAAAGCTCTTATACATTGAATCTTTCCTATGTTATGATAAATTGCAATTGCTTCAATGACTGAGATTGTAGTTTGTTAGTTTTCAATGAAGTTTACGATTCATACTTGATATTGTGATTGAATTATTACTCTAGCATTAGAGATTATATGACAAAAAAATTATATAAGTTGTTGTTCTAAGAATGATCATGATGCCCTCATGTCTGTATTTTATTTTATCAACGCCTCTATCTCTAAACATGTGGACATATTTTTCGATTTCGGCTTTTCGCTTGAGGACAAGCGACGTCTAAGCTTGGGGGAGTTGACACGTCCATTTTGCATCATGCTTTTATATCAATATTTATTGCATTATGGGTTGTTATTACACATTATGTCACAATACGTATGCCTATTCTCTCTTATTTTACAAGGTTTACATAAAGAGGGAGAATGCCGGCAGCTGGGATTCTGGGCTGGAAAAGGAGCAAATATTAGAGACCTATTCTGCACAGCTCCAAAAGTCCTGAAACTTCACGGAAGATGTTTTCCAAATATATAAAAAATACTCAGCGGAAGAAACTCACTAGGGGAGCCACACCCTGCCCACGAGGATGGGGGCGCGCCCCCCTACCTCGTGGGCCCCCTGGTGGTCCTCCGGTGGCCATCTTCTACTATATGGAGTCTTTAGATGGGAAAAAATCATAAGCCATCTTCTCAGACGAAACTCCGCCGCCACGAGGCGGAACCTTGGCGGAACCAATCTAGGGCTTTGGCGGAGCTGTTCTGCCGGGGAAACTTCCCTCCCGGAGGGGGAAATCATCTCCATCGTCATCACCAATGCTCCTCTCATCGGGAGAGGGCAATCTCCATCAACATCTTCATTAGCACCATCTCATCTCAAAACCCTAGTTCATCTCTTGTATCCAATTCTTGTCTCCAAGTCCGGGATTGGTGCTAGTAGGTTGCTAGTAGTGTTAATTACTCCTTGTAGTTCATGCTAGTTGGTTTAATTGGTGGAAGATCATATGTTCAGATCCTATATGCATATTAATACCCCTCTGATTATGAACATGTTTATGCTTTGTGAGTAGTTACTTTTGTTCCTGAGGACATGGGAGAAGTCTTGCTATTAGTAGTCATCTGAATTTGGTATTCGTTCGATATTTTGATGAGATGTATGTTGTCTCTCCTCTAGTGGTGTTATGTGAACGTTGACTACATGACACTTCACCATTGTTTCGGCCTAGAGGAAGGCATTGGGAAGTAATAAGTAGATGATGGGTTGCTAGAGTGACAGAAGCTTAAACCCTAGTTTATGTGTTGCTTTGTAAGGGGCTGATTTGGATCCATATGTTTCATGCTATGGTTAGGTTTACCTTAATACTTTTGTTGTAGTTGCGGATGCTTGCAATAGAGGTTAATCATAAGTGGGATGTTTGTCCAAGTAAGGGCAGCACCCAAGCACCGGTCCACCCACATACCAAATTATCAAAGTACCAAACGCGAATCATATGAATGTGATGAAACCTAGCTTGACGATATTCCCATGTGTCCTCGGGAGCGCTTTAAATCATATAAGAGTTTGTCCAGGCTTCTCCTTTGCTACAAAAGGATTGGCCCACCTTGCTGCACTTTATTTACTTTTGTTACTTGTTGCTCGTTACAAATTATCCTATCACAAAACTATCTGTTACGACTTATTTCAATACTTGTAGAGAATACCTTGCTAGAACCACCTATCATTTCCTTCTGCTCCTCGTTGGGTTCGACACTCTTACTTATCGAAAGAACTACGATAGATCCCCTATACTTGTGGGTCATCAAGAAGCCACTAGAAAATTTTGTTTTTGCCACTCTAGATTTTGACAATTTTCCTTATGCCACTCTAGATGTTGACATTTTAGTATTGCCACTCTTAGCTTTTGAAAAATATCACAATTGCCATTATGTGGCACTTGCAAATTAATTTTATTTCACTTTTGCCACTCTAGCTTTTGACAATGTATCACAATTGCCACTCTAATTTATTTTGGTTTTGCCACGGCATGGCAATTGTGATAATTGTCAAAAGCTAAGAGTGGCAGAACTGAAATGTCAAAATCTAGAGTGGCATAAGGAAAATTGGCAAAATCTAGAGTGGCAAAAACAAAATTTTCCCCTAGTGAAACATATGGCCCCGGGTCTACTTTACATCATATAAGTTTCCGATCTATAATTCTAGTTTACTATTTATTTTGCAATCTTTACTTTCCAATTTATACAACAAAAATACCAAAAATATTTATCTTATTATCTTTATCAGATCTCACTTTTGCAAGTGGCCGTGAAGGGATTGACAACCCCTTTATCGCGTTGGTTGCAAGGTTCTTAATTGTTTGTGCAGGTACTAGGCGACTTGCGTGTGGTCTCCTACTGGATTGATACCTTGGTTCTCAAAAACTGAGGGAAATACTTACGCTACTTTGTTGCATCACCCTTTCCTCTTCAAAGGAAAACCAACGCATTCTCAAGAGGTAGCAAGAAGGATTTCTGGCGCCGTTGCCGGGGAGATCTACGCTCAAGTCAAGACATACCAAGTACCCATCACAAACTCTTATCCCTCTCATTACATTATTTGCCATTTGTACATTATTTGCCATTTGCCTCTCATTTTCCTCTCCCTCACTTCACCTTTGCTGTTTTATTCGCCCTTTTTCCGTTTGTCTCTTTCCGCTTGCTTTTTGTGTGTTCGTTCTTATTGTGGTCTATTGCCATCATGCCTAAAACTGGGGAGGTTATCATTGAAAAGGATAGTAGTAACGATGGGGGGAACGTTGATGCTTTTGATTATCCTCATGAAGAACCTACTATTTTACACACTAAAAAGTTTCGGATTGGTAGTGGTAATATTATTGGAAAAGGAGTTATTCAAGATTTCTTTACTTGTGTCGGTGCTTTGCCCACCATGAGTGGGTCTATTCTTCATAAAACTAGTAGTCTTGCGGATGCTATATCTTTGCTCGTGGTTGAACTTGAAAGACAATTTATCCACATGCATCCTTGCATACAGAGGATTTTTCTAGAATTTTCCAATATTGAGTATTCTTCTGTTAAGCGTGCAGCTACCATCTTTTTAGCTCATGAGTTCAGATTTATAATAAAAGAGGCCAATGAAATTTTTGCGCATTATAGGGTGGATGTCGGCCATCCTCACATAGAATCAATCATTTTCTATCAACAAGACATAATGTGCTTACGATCTTTAGATCATGTTGCTTTTAATGAAAACCTTAGAAAAAAGGTTCCTACCGATGTTTTAGTTGACAAGATTTCTGAACTTAATGATAATTTTGCTATCCAGAACAATGGGTTAGGTTTTCCCCTTGAACAAAGGCTCATGACTTTTTGCCAAAAGAATGATTATAATGATGAATTGGTTGTGCAATATGAGGGGCCAAAGGAGGAACCAATACCTCCCGAGCTTGATCTTGAGGACTTGTGTCCCATTAAATTTAGCCCTTTTGATTAATTTTTCTTGCCACAAAGAAAACTTGTTGTTGAACGTAGGGAGTATGAGATGATTTTTCGTGATTTACCTTATCATTATCATGGCAATACTTAGATTTATCCTTGCTTTATGCCTAGCTAGGGGCGTTAAACGATAGCGCTTGTTGGGAGGCAACCCAATTTTATTTTTGTTCCGTGCTTTTTGTTCCTGTTTAGTAATAAATAAATCATCTATCCTCTGTTATGATTGTGTTTTTTTATGTTTTAATTAGTATTTGTGCCAAGTAAAGCCTTTAGGATCTTCTTGGATGATTATTGTTTGATCTTGCTGAAAAAAACAGAAAGTATGTGCTCACGATAATAATTTTCATTTTTTACCAAAGAGTGATAAAATACCAATTCCAACTGCATTAGATCAATATAAAAATTATTTAGGACTTCCTAATTTTTCATGGTTTTTGGAGTTACATAAGTACTCGAAACCTACAGATTACTACAGACTGTTCTGTTTTTGATAGATTCTGCTTTTCGTGTGTTGTTTGCTTATTTTGATGAATCTATGGCTAGTATCGGGGGGTATGAACCATAGAGAAGTTGGAATACAGTAGGTTTAACACCAATATAAATAAGTAATGAGTTCATTACAGTACCTTAAAGTGGTGGTTTGTTTTCTTATACTAACGGAACTTATGAGATTTTCTGTTGAGTTTTGTGTTGTGAAGTTTTCAAGTTTTTGGGTAAAGATTTGATGGATTTTGGAATAAGGAGTGGCAAGAGCCTAAGCTTGGGGATTCCCAAGGCACCCCAAGGTAAAATTCAATAACAACCAAAAGCCTAAGCTTGGGGATGCCCCAGAAGGCATCCCCTCTTTCGTCTTCATCTATCGGTAACTTTACTTAAGGCTATATTTTTATTCACCACATGATATGTGTTTTGCTTGGAGCATCTTGTATGATTTGAGTCTTTGCTTTTTAGTTTACCACAATCATCCTTTCTGTACACACATTTTGGTGATACACACATGAATCGGAATTTATTAGAATACTCTATGTGCTTCACTTATATCTTTTGAGCTAGATAATTTTGCTCTAGTGCTTCACTTATAGCTTTTTAGTGCACGGTGGTGGTTTTACTTTATAGAAATTATTGATCTCTCATGCTTCACTTAAATTATTTTGAGAGTCTTTTAGAACAGCATGGTAATTTGCTTTGGCTATAAAATTAGTCCTAATATGATAGGCATCCAGGATGGGTATAACAAAAACTTACATATATAATGCATTAGAAACTATGAGAAGTTTGATACTTGATAGATGTTTTGAGATATAAAGGTGGTAATATTAGAGTTGTCCCAGTTGAGTAATTGTGGAATTGAGAAATACTTGTGTTGAATTTGGCAAGTCCCATAGCATGCACGTATGGTAAAGTTGTGTGACAAATTTGAAGCATGGGGTGTTCTTTGATTGCTTTCCTTATGAGTGGCGGTCGGGGACGAGCGATGGTCTTTTCCTACCAATCTATCCCCCTAGGAGCATGTGTGTAGTGCTTGGTTTTGATGACTTGTAGATTTTTGCAATAAGTATGTGAGTTCTTTATGACTAATGGTGAGTCCATGGATTATACGCACTCTCACCCTTCCATCATTGCTAGCCTATTCGGTACCGTGCATTGCCCTTTCTCACCTCGAGAGTTGGTGCAAACTTCGCCGGTGTATCCAAATCCCGTGATATGATATGCTATATCACACATAAGCCTCCTTATATATTCCTCAAAACAGCCACCATACCTTCCTATTATGGCCTTTCCATAGCCATTTCGAGATATATTGCCATGCAACTTTCCACCGTTCCGTTTATTATGACACGCTCCATCATTGTCATATTGCTTTGCATGATCATGAAGTTGACATCGTATTTGTCGCAAATCCACTTTCATAATTCTTTCATACATGTCACTCTTGATTTATTGCACATACCGGTACACCGCCGGAGGCATTCACATAGAGTCATATTTTGTTCTAAGTATCGAGTTGTAAGTAAATAAAAGTGTGATGATTTTCATTATTAGAGCATTGTCCCATGTGAGGAAAGGATGATGGAGACTATGATTCCCCCACAAGTCGTGATGAGATTCTGGACGAACAAAAAAATAGGCCATAAAAAAGAGAAAAGGCCCAACAAATGAGAGAAAAAGAGAGAAGGGGCAATCTTACTATCCTTTTTCCACACTTGTGCTGCAAAGTAGCACCACGATCTTCATGATAGAGAGTCTCCTATATTGTCACTTTCATATACTAGTGGGAATTTTTCAATATAGAACTTGGCTTGTATATTCCAATGATGGGCTTCCTCAAAATGCCCTAGGTCTTCATGAGCAAGAAAGTTGGATGCACACCCACTTAGTTTCTTTTGTTGAGCTTTCATATATTTATAGCTCTAGTGCATCTGTTGCATGGCAATCCCTACTCCATGCATTGACATCAATTGATGGGCATCTCCATAGCCCATTGATTAGCCACGTCAATGTGAGACTTTCTCCTTTTTTGTATTCTCACACAACCTCCATCATCATATTCTATTCCACCCATAGTGCTAAGTCCATGGGTCGCGCTCATATATTGTGTGAAAGTTGAAAGAGTTTGAAAAGGCTAAGTAAACAATTGCTTGGCTTGTCATCGGGGTTGTGCATGATGAGAGCATTTTGTGTGACAAAAATGAAGCATGGCCAAACAATAAGATTTTGTAGGGATAAGCTTTCTTTGGCTATGTTATGTTGATAAGACATAATTGCTTGGTTAGCATGCTTGAAGTATTATTCTTTTATGTCCATATTAAACTTCTGTCTAGAATATTTTGGATCTAAACATTCATGTCGCAATAAAGATAATTACATTGAAAATTATGTTAGGTAGCATTCCACATCAAAAATTCTGTTTTTATCATTTACCTACTCGAGGACGAGCAGGAATTAAGCTTGGGGATGCTTCCAACGTATCTACAATTTTTGATTGTTCCATGCTATTATATTATCTGTTTTGGATGTTTAATGGGCTTTATTATGCACTTTTATATTATTTTTGGGACTAACCTATTAACCGAAGGCCCAGTGCAAATTGCTGTATTTTGCCTATTTCAGTGTTTCACAGAAAAGGAATATCAAATGGAATCCAAACGGAACGAAACCTTCGCGAGGATCCTTTTTGGAACAAACGCAATCCAGGAGACTTGGAGTGGAGGTAAAGGAAGCAACGAGGCAGGCACGAGGTAGGGCGACGCGCCCAGGGGGTAGGCGCGCCCCCTCGTGGGCCCCATGGAGCTCCACCGACCTACTTCTTTTGCCTGTATATACTCTTATACCCTGAAAACATCCATGGGAGCCACGAAACCACTTTTCCACCGCCGCAACCTTTTGTACCCGTGAGATCCCATCTGGGGACCTTTTCTGGCGATCTGCCGGAGGGGGATTCGATCACGGAGGGCTTCTACATCAACACCATAGCCTCTCCGATGATATGTGAGTAGTTTACCACAGACCTTCGAGTCAATAGTTATTAGCTAGATGGCTTCTTCTCTCTCTTTGGTTCTCAATACAAAGTTCTCCTCGATGTTCTTGGAGATCTATTCGATGTAATACTTTTTGCGGTGTGTTTGCTGAGATCCGATGAATTGTGGGTTTATGATCAAGTTTATCTATGAACAATATTTGATTCTTCTCTGAATTCTTATATGCATGATTTGATATATTTTTAGGTCTCTTCGAATTATCGGATTAGTTTGGCCCACTAGATTGGTCCTTCTTGCAATGGGAGAAGTGCTTAGCTTTGGGTTCAATCTTGCGGTCCTCAATCACAGTGACAGAAAGGGAACCGACACGTATTGTATGGTTGCCATCAAGGATAAAAAGATGGGGTTTATATCATATTGCTTGAGTTTACCCCTCTACATCATGTCATCTTGCCTAATGCGTTACACTGTTCTTATGAACTTAGTACTCTAGATGCATGCTGGATAGCGGTCGATGTGTGGAGTAATAGTAGTAGATGCAGAATCGTTTCGGTCTACTTGACACGGATATGATGCCTATGTTCATGATCATGCCTAGATATTCTCATAACTATACGCTTTTCTATCAATTGCTCGGTAGTAATTTGTTCACCCACCGTCATATATGCTATCTTGAGAGAAGTGATACGTCCATTTTGCATCATGCTTTTATATCAATATTTATTGCATTATGGGCTGTTATTACACATTATGTCACAATACTTATGCCTATTCTCTCTTATTTTACAAGGTTTACATAAAGAGGGAGAATGCCGGCAGCTGGGATTCTGGGCTGGAAAAGGAGCAAATATTAGAGACCTATTCTGCACAGCTCCAAAAGTCCTGAAACTTCACGGAAGATGTTTTCCAAATATATAAAATATACTCAGCGGAAGAAACTCACCAGGGGGGCCACACCCTGCCCATGAGGGTGGGGGCGCGCCCTACCCCCCTAGGCGCGCCCCCTACCTCGTGGGCCCCCTGGTGGCCCTCCGATGGCCATCTTCTGCTATATGGAGTCTTTCGATGGGAAAAAATCATAAGCCATCTTCTCAGACGAAACTCCGCTGCCACGAGGCGGAACCTTGGCGAAACCAATCTAGGGCTCTGGCAGAGCTGTTCTGCCGGGGAAACTTCCCTCCCGGAGGGGGAAATCATCGCCATCGTCATCACCAACGCTCCTCTCATTGGGAGAGGGCAATCTCCATCAACATCTTCATCAGCACCATCTCATCTCAAAACCCTAGTTCATCTCTTGTATCCAATTCTTGTCTCCAAGTCCGGGATTGGTGCTAGTAGGTTGCTAGTGGTGTTAATTACTCCTTGTAGTTGATGCTAGTTGGTTTAATGGTGGAAGATCATATGTTCAGATCCTATATGCATATTAACACCCCTCTGATTATGAACATGTTTATGCTTTGTGAGTAGTTACTTTTGTTCCTGAGGACATGGGAGAAGTCTTGCTATTAGTAGTCATCTGAATTTGGTATTCGTTCGATATTTTGATGAGATGTATGTTGTCTCTCCTCTAGTGGTGTTATGTGAACGTTGACTACATGACACTTTACCATTGTTTGCGCCTAGAGTAAGGCATTGGGAAGTAATAAGTAGATGATGGGTTGCTAGAGTGACAGAAGCTTAAACCCTAGTTTATGCGTTGCTTCGTAAGGGGCTGATTTGGATCCATATGTTTCATGCTATGGTTAGGTTTACCTTAATACTTTTGTTGTAGTTGCGGATGAATGAAATAGAGGTTAATCCTAAGTGGGATGTTATTCCAAGTAAGGGCAGCACCCAAGCACCGGTCCACCCACATACCAAATTATCAAAGTACCAAACGTGAATCATATGAACGTGATGAAACCTAGCTTGACGATATTCCCATGTGTCCTTGGGAGCGGTTTAAATCATATAAGAGTTTGTCCAGGCTTGTCCTTTGCTACAAAAGGATTGGTCCACCTTGTTGCACTTTATTTACTTTTGTTACTTGTTGCTCTTTACAAATTATCCTATCACAAAACTATCTGTTACTACTTATTTCAGTACTTGCAGAGAATACCTTGCTGGAAACCGCTTATCATTTCCTTCTGTTCCTCGTTGGGTTCGACACCCTTACTTATCGAAAGGACTATTACGATAGATCCCTTATACTTGTGGGTCATCAAGACTATTTTTTGGTGCCCTTGCCGGGGAGTGAAGCGCCTTTGGTAGGTGGAATTTGGTAAGGAAAAATTTATATAGTGTGCTGAAATTTACTGTCACTTATTACCATGTAATGTAATCCTCTGAGGGGCTTGTTCGTGGTATCTTCACCCGACCAGTAGAGCAAAGAGTTGCTCCTCAACCTACTGAACCTATTGAAAATGAAAATGCTTGCTTTGAAGTTCCCGAGGGTATGATAGAAAAACTGCTAGCTAATCCTTTTTTAGGAGATGGAACAAAACATCCTGATGAACATTTGATATATGTGGATGAAGTTTGTGGATTATTTAAGCTTGCAGGTGTACCCGGAGATGTTGTTAAGAAGAAGGTATTCCCTTTATCTTTGAGGGGACATGCATCGACATGGTATAGGCTATGTGATGATATGAGGTCTTGGAATTACAAACGATTGAAATTGGAATT